>NC_069504.1:520377565-520482034 GCF_027579735.1 Bombina bombina
CTTTTATTAGCTTGCCCTTATATTCCAGAGCTAAGGCAGTTATATACACATTAATGTACAAGAAATGCAAAGAAGTTTGCAAGACAAAGAGAAAGACTCTCTAAAAAAGTTTATATCAAAAACCCATTGAAATTTAATGTGAAAAAAGATGAATAAATTTAAAATTGTCTCATAAACAAGAGCACTTAAACTAAATAACTTTATTGGAGACAAAAAATAGTCCGACTGGACTGGTACACACGCACACACACACACACTTAGTTAAAACTAGCTTAAACTCAGAAAAGCAATGCTGATATAAAATTAAAATGCACATAAATCGGAAAGTTGTTATATTGCAACCATTAAATGGCAGTATTGAGTAACCTTCTCATAAGGTATTACCTATGGTTGCAACAACAGGTATATACATCAAATGATGAACGCTATGAAGTTTTATACTTTATTTAGCTCCTGCATATAGCAGATACACAATGTGAGCAGATGAAACAAAGTTACCCTATTGTATAAGTCGTCTTATTGAATTGTGTTACAAATAGCTCACATATACAGATTGTAGCTCAATCTTGCCTGGGTCAGTGTTAAGATTGATATTATGTGTTTTTGAATATTGCCTCACTGAATACACAAAAGGGTCTCCTTAGACGGAGCACAAATTATCGAATATTACCGCTGATTATATATGCAGTTAATGTTTTTTAAATAAAAGCACTTAGTATGTATCTGTATAAGATATATTCTTAAGGTTATCAAGGGTTAAATTCACAGTTTATTTGCCACCCTAATAAATCGCAACTTTAAATTTATCTGGACCACATATGTGGTGTTGCACAGAGTGACTCTGTCAATCATCAAATGGCTTGTGAAATTAACCTTTATTTAAAATATCAGTATTGTCTTGAGGTGTATATAACACTAGGACATATAAATAACTGTATAAGTAGTTCGTATCAAGCGGAATAAGTTGGAAACAAAATGCTGAACTACTAAGAAAAAACCTCTCCTATAGCAGAGGCTGTATTAACATTAACCTTTCTAAATTACCAGGCAACACAGAGCTGAGCTAAAAAAGTCTCTTCTATAGCGGAGGCTGTATTAACATTATGCTGACTTGATCCGGATTACCAAAAAGTTAAAGGTGCATAATTATATTACTGAGTAAGCAACTAAAATCAGAGAGGTTCTGTGACCTCGTGAGGGTGCCCCTGACGCGCGTTTCACATAACGTTTCTTCGGAGGGGTACACGCCGGCCGAACTGAGCAGGTAATACCCGTATGTAAATCCCGCCCTTATGTTGGGATTGGATCGTTGTAGTCTCATTCTAAGTTAATGATTTCATAAGACTCTTAATGTGGAACTTTGTCTGAACCAATCTGGAGCGGTATTGACTACCATCATTATTTGCTAGGCAGAATAGAGGAGGTGTCATGTAAATGACTGAAAAGTGAATGGATATGGACAGGATGCATTACATTTAAGTGCAGACATATTATAACGATCTTATGATGTACTGAGTAATTTTAAAACATAATTTCCAGAGTGCTTTCTTAATAGTGATATTATGTTTATATACTCATACTGACGATAGAATTACAGATATCCACAGGATGATTTGAAAACTGACAAGTAACGATGTGTTTAGAGACATAGTGAATGTGCACACGGTGCATAAACCATAAAGTGTAAAAAGTAATAAAACCTTATTTAAATGCTAGAAAATATTAATGAAGGTTTGTGAATGTATGAATTATACTAGTGATAAAATATATTTAGGTAATAAATCTCAGATAATAAGAGTAAAACAAGGTGAAAGAATGAGTGAAAGATAAAATACTAGTGGAAACACAATATGTATACCTAATAATGATATAAATATACACAAAATAATTATACAAATGAAAAAATGTGCATAAGACTAAAGCAAAAAAAGGGGGTTAAATAAACTAGCGCTTAAGAGTTAATATCCCTTGCCCTATTCTCCTACTATCTACTTCCCAGATAGAAAGGTGTATAAAGTGAAAAAGTTATGGAGATTAGGCGCTTAATCTGCAAAAGGGATAAAGGTGTGTATGGAAGTCGTTAGCTAAATATGTAGAAAAAACTGGACCTTGGACAGAATAAGTGAAAAATTCTTCTACAATTTATTTTCAAAATAAAAACATGATAATACCAAGATAAAATAAATCACAATCCCTAAGTGTTGCAACACTATATCGATCAATTCATAAAATTTCTAAAATTCAGATATACATTTGTTTCATACACAAATAAAAGGATTTATCTGCTCTTTTGTATCCTTTGTTCAAAGATTTTAGATAGAATGTATTCTTTTATTTCAACACAATTAATAATATTTGTCTCTATTTGATATTTTATATCTATATTTCATCAACTTTAAAATTACAAATATGTAGCAAAAACTAACAATTAGTTAAAACAATTTAAATGCAAGATTATAAATGGTGTCCCCACAATGGCTGTTTACTTATATTGGTTGTAATTTTGTGTATCTAAAAAGTTCATCAAAGCATTTGTAAGTAATTGGAGATAAATTACTGAGGGCTGTGTTCTTTATCCTTATATTTATGTTGTGATATATTACGGTTTCACAGTTACCTCTTTGTATCCTCAGTGAGCTTAATTTGTAGAAAAGGAATGTTCCAAACAGTGTTTAGGGGTGATTTTCTTACCCTCTCTTGTGAGCTGTTACTACTCACGGCTTCCCAGCGGTTCCTATGTGTCCTCAGTTTGACTCTCAGACAAGGGGTTCCGGTAGGTAATTTTCTTTGTGTTACCTTGTCACTGGTCTTTGTAGAAGTGCTCTGATTACAGCACCAAACTGTAGACAATCCTTTTGTTTCTGTAACTTGCGCAAGTTAGCTTTTGTGTTTGTAGTTCCTCAATCTCCTGCACTTAAGTACTTCTGTACGCAGGAAAAAAACAGGCTTTTTCTTTCTTGGTGTTCACACAGATATCAACATGTTTCGCCAGCAACCCTGGCTTTATCAAGATAAAGTGTGATCACACCTTACACCTTTATATAGCACTGACTTGATTTCCATTGGTCCATTCACTGTTTCTGTTTCTCTTTTCCACTGGGTCCTAGAGTCCTTTTGTTCAAATATCCTATTTTGTTTTCTAACTTTTTATTTTTTATTCAGGTCATATCAGAGTGGTTAACCGATTTCTTTTTTCATTATTCCTAACAGCCTTTCTCCATTACTTCACATATGCCAAGGGGTTCAACCATTTATATTTTAACAGTTTATTTAATTTTCACATTCATTTTCTATTACTCCTATTAACATTTTAAACTTTTGACAAATCTTTAGAATAAATTAGTTTAGAAATCCATTTATTTTAAAATAATAATCCCAATTAATTTTTTATATAAATATATTATTTTTCCAAGTGTCTTAGGTGAAGAATTTTCAAGTGGCTCCATGATATAGGTACTATTACAAAAGTGAAAGGGGAGAAAAACAAATAATGTGGTGGTATGTTTGTGCAAGAGAAAAAAATTATCCCTTTATTTTAGTGGCTCCATTATATAGATACTATTACAAAGGGGAGAGGGGGGGGAAACAAATAAGGTGGTGATATGTTTGTGTAAAGGAATTAATTATCCTTTTTTTTTTTTTTTTTTGAAAAAATCTCTAGGATAATACATTTTTTAGTGACTAAAACTAGTTATACAAATTTATTAAAGATAGTGATTACTGTGTGCCTAGAAAAGGAGATATATCCAATTCTGAATTCAAACCGTGGGGGTGAATCGTGTTGAAGTTGTATATGAATTCTGCTTCTTTTTTTAGAATAGATGCTTCTAAATCTCCCCCTCTCCAATTGGGTTTCACTTTATATAATCCCCAATACTTCATATCTGAGACTCTATTTTTGTGTATTTCCCTAAAATGTTTATAAAGATAAGTGTCCAGGTTCCCTTTTTTGATGTTACAGATATGCTCCCTTATCCTGTCCCTTAGCATTCGCGTCGTTTCTCCTATGTAAAAAAGTTCACAAGAGCATTGCAGCATATAGATTACTCCTTTATTAGTGCACCTTATTGTGTTTTCTATTTTAAACTCCTTAGTGTTATTAGGAGTCCTAACAGTTTTCTTTTTAATGCCATACTGGCATGCTCTGCATACATGGCAGGGAAAAAAACCTTTCACATCCCCTCCTTTTAGATCTTTCTCAAAAGATTTCTTATTTTTATTCTGTTTTTTGTACTCACTCGGTGCAAGAATCATTTTAAAATTTTGTGCTCTCCTATAAATTACCCTTGGGTATGGTGGTATTTTGTCTCCTAGAATTGGGTCATTTTTTAGGAGATGCCAGTGTTTTCTTAAAATTTTTTTCACTAGTAAATGGTCTTCGCTGAAGTCATTTATAAAAGGGACATTGAACTCATCTGACATATAATTATTAGATTTATGTTTATACTCTAATAGTTCTTTTCTCTCTGTGTTTCTTGCTCTCTCTGTTGCTCTATTTATTGTTTCTTTCTTATAACCTCTTTCCTTAAATTTTTCTTCCAAGATGTTAATCTGGAATTCAAAGTCATCAATCCTTGAGCAATTTTTCCGGACCCTTAAACTTTGGCTTATCGGTATACTTTCCTTCCATTTAGGGAGGTGACAGCTGGAGGCATGTATAAAATTGTTCGAATCGACTTTTTTAAAGTGTGTTTTAGTTTCAATGTTGTCTGATACTATCATTATATCCAGATCTAAGAATGTGATCTGTTCTTTATTAAATTCATATGTAAACGAGATACCTCTGTCATTACTATTCATGGCCTCAAAGAACTCCAGGAGATCTGTCTCTTCCCCTTTCCAAATTATAAAAATATCATCTATGAACCTCTTAAAGAGCACAAGGTTCGCACCGAGCTCCAGACTTCCCAGGAACCTTTGTTCCCAATCTCCCATAAAAAGATTGGCATAGCTCGGTGCGAACCTTGTGCCCATGGCGGTTCCCTCAATTTGTACATAATATGTGTTATTGAATGAGAAGTAGTTGTGTTCTAATATAAATCTTATGCTCTGCAATAAGAAATCTTTCTGTTCTTTTGGTAACTCATCATCTTTATTCAAAAAGGACTCCACTGCCTCTATTCCAAAATCATGTCTAATGGATGTATATAAAGAAGTCACATCGCAGGAGGCTAATATCATAGAGTCTTCCCATTTTATATTCTCCAATAATCTTAGGAGGCTGGTAGAGTCTTTTAAATATGTACTGAGATTTACCACATATTTCTGTAAAAAGGTATCAATATATCTTGATAAATTTGCTGTCATTGAACCTATACCGGAGATTATAGGTCTCCCTGGAGGGTCTATGAGGCTCTTGTGTATCTTGGGTAAGTGGTAGAAGACCGGCACTCTAGGGAACTTATTCAGAATATAATTATATTCACCTTCTTTTAAAATGCCGGTCTCTCTTCCACTACCCAAAATAGACATCAGCTTTTTATTGAATTTCTCAGTGGGATTCAGTTCCAATTTTCTGTATGTTTTCCTATCACCAAGAAGCCTTTCAGCTTCTTTACAATATTTCAATTTGTCCATCACCACCAAGCCACCACCCTTATCCGCCGGCTTGATGGTGATGGAGTTATCCTCCTTTAAATTCTTGAGGACCTCCCTATCTTTTCTACTCAAATTTGAGTTTACTTTCAAGCTATGATTGTCCTTTCTTAAGTCTGCTAATACTAGCTTTTCAAAAGTCTCTATATTACTCCCTTTCTCATTGGAGGGGTAAAACTTTGATTTTGGCTTCAAATTGCAAACCCGTCAGTCACTACTCTTGTGTAATTCTCTAGAGGTTGTTTCAAATAGTATCTTTTAAGTGTTAAATTTCTTATAAATTTCCTTACATTTATATGGGTTTCAAATTTATTCAAGGTTTTACTTGGAGCAAAGGTTAAACCTAAGCCTAAAATTTTTGTTTCTTCATCTGAAAGGGACCTATCGCTTAAATTGAAAATACTACTTTTTTTAGGGAGGTCAACAACCTCCTTTCCTATCTCTGTCTCTTTACCCCTATCTCGTCTTCCCTTTCCTCCTCTACTTCCTCTATATTTCTTTTTTTTGTGATGGCTTTTTGAGGTTTTCCTGTTTCTGTTACCTCTTTTATTTTTACTGTCTTGCCCTCCTTTTGAGGGCTTTTCCCTAAAAAATGTTCCTCCTCAATTGTAAGTTCAAAACTATCTAGTCTTCTTTTCTCTAGTGGTTCAAATCTATTATATGTGACTGGTTTCCATCCTTCATCCCTCCCTTTCCTTTCATGATTTCTATGTGTGGAAGTTTTCCAATTCTCCTCCAGTCTATTTCTGTTTTGTCTATGTGGTGTGTACTCTTCCTCCCTACCATGTCTGTAGTTTGCTGTATCCCATCCATCATAGAAATTACGATTATCATAGTGTCCATCATATGTATTAAAAACCTTATTTCTATAAGATCCGTTATATTCATTAGGTCTATATGACTGTCTGTTCCTATAAGGTCTAAAATCCCTGTTGTAATAATGAGGGTAATTATTCCTTCTGTATGTTGAATTATAATGTGAATAGTCTCTTCTTTCATTAAATCTTTTATCTCTCATATTCCTTTGATCCTCATAAATGCCCCCTCCTTGGTATTCAGCTCCCTTGTCCTTATGATATTTAACTCCCCCATTAAGGGTTTGTTTATCATTCCTATCCTCTATATCATAGTTTTCTGTTGTTATTTCCATATCCTGATTCTCCTGTATTTCTTTTTGTTTTTCTTTTTCATCTCTCTCTATTTTCTTCCATCTGTTATTAATAATCTCATTTTTTAACGTGTCTAATCTCTCCATGATCAACTTCTGTCTATTTTTTAGTAGGTGCTATTATTAATGTAATTGCCTAATACACAGACATTATTATCAATGTCATTTTAAGTGGATGATGTGTGTAATCACAAATATATGTTATAATTGTTGTATTCATTAAGTCCAGAAGGATATACTGTATTTAATAAGTATATCCAGCGGCATTCTGCTCTGAGTAATGAGTTCTCTAGACTACCTCCTCTAATGCCCAAGGCGATTTTCTGTATTACAGAGAATTTAAGTCGATTATATTGGCTTTGGTGTTTGAGTAAAAAAATGTTTGGCAACACTTGTAATTTTTTCCCTTTTTGTAGATCTTTTTCTGCATTTTTTATATTATTTTTGTGTTCCAAAATTCTTACCCGTGCCTCTCTGGTTGTCATGCCTACATAGGCTTTCTCACATTCACAGTAAATTACATAGATTACTCCTGAGGACCTGCATGTGAAATGTTGTTTTAATTTATGGATTGTACCATATTTATCTTTGATTTCATTTGTTTTTTTAACAAAGGGGCAGATTGAACAGGTGCCACAAGGGTACATTCCAGGGTCTGTGTCACTTTTCTTGGAAGTATATACATAATGGCTTTGTACCAATTGGTCTTTAAGATTTCTCAGTCTGTTGTACCCAATTTTTCTCGGTCTGTTGTACCCAATTTTTACTCTATCTCCTATTATATCTTTGAGATCAGGGTCATTTGCAAGAATGTGCCAATTTGCATTTAATATCTCGACCACATGGTGCATTTGAGGGTTATAAGTTGTTATTAACCTTGGAATATTTGTGGAAACATCCTTTACTTTGGGATGGAGAAGTGTTTGTCTCTCAGTTTAAAGTGCCTTGAATTTCTCCAACATAGGTGTGTCCGGTCCACGGCGTCATCCTTACTTGTGGGATATTCTCTTCCCCAACAGGAAATGGCAAAGAGCCCAGCAAAGCTGGTCACATGATCCCTCCTAGGCTCCACCTTCCCCAGTCATTCTCTTTGCCGTTGTACAGGCAACATCTCCACGGAGATGGCTTAGAGTTTTTTGGTGTTTAAATGTAGTTTTTATTCTTCAATCAAGAGTTTGTTATTTTAAAATAGTGCTGGTATGTACTATTTACTCTGAAACAGAAAAGAGATGAAGATTTCTGTTTGTAAGAGGAAAATGATTTTAGCAACCGTTACTAAAATCGATGGCTGTTTCCACACAGGACTGTTGAGAGGAATTAACTTCAGTTGGGAGAAACAGTGAGCAGACTTTTGCTGCTTGAGGTATGACACATTTCTAACAAGACTTGGTAATGCTGGAAGCTGTCATTTTCCCTATGGGATCCGGTAAGCCATTTTTATTAAATAAGAATAAAGGGCTTCACAAGGGCTTTAAAGACTGGTAGACATTTTTCTGGGCTAAAACGATTGATTTATAAGCATTTTTAATAGTTTATAGCTTTGAGGAGTTATTTTATTCTTGGGATTATGTTAAATAACTGGCAGGCACTGTATTGGACACCTTTTTCACTGGGGGCCTTCTCTAATCATAGGCAGAGCCTCATTTTCGCGCCACTAATGCGCAGTTGTTTTTGGGAAGCAAGGCATGCAGATGCATGTGTGAGGAGCTCAGATACATAGAAAAAGCTTACTGAAGGCGTCATTTGGTATCGTATTCCCCTCTGGGCTTGGTTGGGTCTCAGCAAAGCAGATACCAGGGACTGTATAGGGGTTAAATATAAAAACGGCTCCGGTTCCGTTATTTTATGAGTTAAAGCTTTCAAATTTGGTGTGCAATACTTTTAAGGCTTTAAGACACTGTGGTGAAATTTTGGTGAATTTTGAACAATTCCTTCATACTTTTTCACATATTCAGTAATAAAGTGTGTTCAGTTTAAAATTTAAAGTGACAGTAACGGTTTTATTTTAAAACGTTTTTTGTACTTTGTTATCAAGTTTATGCCTCTTTAACATGTCTGAACTATCAGATAGACTATGTTCTGTATGTGAGGAAGCCAAGGTTCCTTCTCATTTAAATAGATGTGATGTATGTGACACAAAATTTAGAGAAAATGATGCCCAAGATGATTCCTCAAGTGAGGGGAGTAAGCATGGTACTGCATCATCCCCTCCTTCGTCTACGCCAGTCTTGCCCACACAGGAGGCCCCTAGTACATCTAGTGCGCCAATACTCCTTACTATGCAACAATTAACGGCTGTAATGGATAATTCTATCAAAAACATTTTAGCCAAAATGCCCACTTATCAGCGAAAGCGCGACTGCTCTGTTTTAGAAAATACCGAAGAGCATGAGGACGCTGATGATAATGGTTCTGACATGCCCCTACACCAGTCTGAGGGGGCCAGGGAGGTTTTGTCTGAGGGAGAAATTTCAGATTCAGGGAAAATTTCTCAACAAGCTGAACCTGATGTGATTACATTCAAATTTAAATTGGAACATCTCCGCGCTCTGCTTAAGGAGGTGTTATCTACTCTGGATGATTGTGACAATTTGGTCATTCCAGAGAAATTATGTAAGATGGACAAGTTCCTAGAGGTCCCGGGGCCCCCCGAAGCTTTTCCTATACCCAAGCGGGTGGCGGACATTGTAAACAAAGAATGGGAAAGGCCCGGCATACCTTTTGTCCCTCCCCCTATATTTAAGAAATTGTTTCCTATGGTCGACCCCAGAAAGGACTTATGGCAGACAGTCCCCAAGGTCGAGGGGGCGGTTTCTACTCTAAACAAACGCACTACTATCCCTATAGAAGATAGTTGTGCTTTCAAAGATCCTATGGATAAAAAATTAGAGGGTTTGCTTAAAAAGATGTTTGTTCAGCAAGGTTACCTTCTACAACCAATTTCATGCATTGTTCCTGTCACTACAGCAGCGTGTTTCTGGTTCGATGAACTAGAAAAGTCGCTCAATAAAGATTCTTCTTATGAGGAGATTATGGACAGAATTCATGCTCTTAAATTGGCTAACTCTTTTACTTTAGACGCCACTTTGCAATTGGCTAGATTAGCGGCAAAAAATTCGGGGTTTGCTATTGTGGCGCGCAGAGCGCTTTGGCTAAAATCTTGGTCAGCGGATGCGTCTTCCAAGAACAAATTGCTTAACATACCTTTCAAGGGGAAAACGCTGTTTGGCCCTGACTTGAAAGAGATTATTTCAGATATCACTGGGGGTAAGGGCCACGCCCTTCCTCAGGATAGGTCTTTTAAGGCTAAAAATAAACCAAATTTTCGTCCCTTTCGCAGAAACGGACCAGCCCCAAGTTCTACATCCTCTAAGCAAGAGGGTAATACTTCTCAAACCAAGCCAGCCTGGAGGCCAATGCAAGGCTGGAACAAAGGTAAGCAGGCCAAGAAACCTGCCACTGCTACCAAGACAGCATGAGATGTTGGCCCCCGATCCGGGACCGGATCTGGTGGGGGGCAGACTTTCTCTCTTCGCTCAGGCTTGGGCAAGAGATGTTCTGGATCCTTGGGCGCTAGAAATAGTCTCCCAAGGTTATCTTCTGGAATTCAAGGAGCTACCCCCAAGGGGGAGGTTCCACAGGTCTCAATTGTCTTCAGACCACATAAAAAGACAGGCATTCTTACATTGTGTAGAAGACCTGTTAAAAATGGGAGTGATTCATCCTGTTCCATTAGGAGAACAAGGGATGGGATTCTACTCCAATCTGTTCATAGTTCCCAAAAAAGAGGGAACATTCAGACCAATCTTAGATCTCAAGATCCTAAACAAATTTCTCAAGGTTCCATCGTTCAAAATGGAAACCATTCGGACAATTCTTCCTACCATCCAGGAAGGTCAATTCATGACCACGGTGGATTTAAAGGATGCGTATCTACATATTCCTATCCACAAGGAACATCATCGGTTCCTAAGGTTCGCCTTTCTGGACAAGCATTACCAGTTTGTGGCACTTCCATTCGGATTAGCCACTGCTCCAAGAATTTTCACAAAGGTACTAGGGTCCCTTCTAGCGGTGCTAAGACCAAGGGGCATTGCAGTAGTACCTTACTTGGACGACATACTGATTCAAGCGTCGTCTCTACCACAAGCAAAGGCTCATACGGACATTGTCCTGGCCTTTCTCAGATCTCACGGGTGGAAAGTGAACGTAGAAAAAAGTTCTCTATCTCCGTCAACAAGAGTTCCCTTCTTGGGAACAATAATAGACTCCTTAGAAATGAGGATTTTTTCTGACAGAGGCCAGAAAATCAAAACTTCTAAGCTCTTGTCAAGTACTTCATTCTGTTCTTCTTCCTTCCATAGCGCAGTGCATGGAAGTAATAGGTTTGATGGTCGCGGCAATGGACATAGTTCCTTTTGCGCGAATTCATCTAAGACCATTACAACTGTGCATGCTCAGTCAGTGGAATGGGGATTATACAGACTTGTCTCCGACGATACAAGTAGATCAGAGGACCAGAGATTCACTCCGTTGGTGGCTGACCCTGGACAACCTGTCACAAGGGATGAGCTTCCGCAGACCAGAGTGGGTCATTGTCACGACCGACGCCAGTCTGGTGGGCTGGGGCGCGGTCTGGGAACCCCTGAAAGCTCAGGGTCTTTGGTCTCGGGAAGAATCTCTTCTCCCGATAAATATTCTGGAACTGAGAGCGATATTCAATGCTCTCAAGGCTTGGCCTCAGCTAGCAAAGGCCAAATTCATACGGTTTCAATCAGACAACATGACGACTGTTGCGTATATCAAACATCAGGGGGGAACAAGGAGTTCCCTGGCGATGGAAGAAGTGACCAAAATAATTCAATGGGCGGAGATTCACTCCTGCCACTTGTCTGCAATCCACATCCCAGGAGTGGAAAATTGGGAAGCGGATTTTCTGAGTCGTCAGACATTTCATCCGGGGGAGTGGGAACTCCATCCGGAAATCTTTGCCCAAATAATTCAATTGTGGGGCATTCCAGACATGGATCTGATGGCGTCTCGTCAGAACTTCAAGGTTCCTTGCTACGGGTCCAGATCCAGGGATCCCAAGGCGACTCTAGTGGATGCACTAGTAGCACCTTGGAGCTTCAACCTAGCTTATGTGTTCCCACCGTTTCCTCTCATTCCCAGGCTGGTAGCCAGGATCAAACAGGAGAGGGTATCGGTGATCTTGATAGCTCCTGCGTGGCCACGCAGGACTTGGTATGCAGATCTGGTGAATATGTCATCGGCTTCACCATGGAAGCTACCTTTGAGATAGGACCTTCTTGTTCAAGGTCCGTTCGAACATCCGAATCTGGCCTCACTCCAACTGACTGCTTGGAGATTGAACGCTTGATTTTATCAAAGCGAGGGTTCTCAGATTCTGTCATTGATACTCTTGTTCAGGCCAGAAAGCCTGTAACTAGAAAAATCTACCATAAAATATGGAAAAAATATATCTGTTGGTGTGAATCTAAAGGATTCCCATGGAACAAGATAAAAATTCCTAAGATTCTATCCTTTCTTCAAGAAGGTTTAGAGAAAGGATTATCTGCAAGTTCTTTGAAGGGACAGATTTCTGCTTTATCTGTTTTACTTCACAAAAAGCTGGCGGCTGTGCCAGATGTCCAAGCTTTTGTTCAGGCTCTGGTTAGAATCAAGCCTGTTTACAAACCTTTGACTCCTCCTTGGAGTCTTAATTTAGTTCTTTCAGTTCTTCAGGGGGTTCCGTTTGAACCCCTACATTCCGTTGATATCAAGTTATTATCTTGGAAAGTTTTGTTTTTGGTTGCAATTTCTTCTGCTAGAAGAGTTTCAGAGTTATCTGCTCTGCAGTGTTCTCCTCCTTATCTGGTGTTCCATGCAGATAAGGTGGTTTTGCGTACTAAACCTTGTTTTCTTCCGAAAGTTGTTTCTAACAAAAATATTAACCAGGAGATAGTCGTGCCTTCTTTGTGTCCGAATCCAGTTTCAAAGAAGGAACGTTTGTTGCACAATTTGGATGTAGTTCGTGCTCTAAAATTCTATTTAGAGGCTACAAAGGATTTCAGACAAACATCTTCCTTGTTTGTTGTTTATTCTGGTAAAAGAAGAGGTCAGAAAGCAACTTCTACCTCTCTCTCTTTTTGGCTTAAAAGCATCATCAGATTGGCTTATGAGACTGCCGGACGGCAGCCTCCTGAAAGAATCACAGCTCATTCCACTAGGGCCGTGGCTTCCACATGGTCCTTCAAGAACGAGGCTTCTGTTGATCAGATATGTAAGGCAGCGACTTGGTCTTCACTGCACACTTTTACCAAATTTTACAAATTTGATACTTTTGCTTCTTCTGAGGCTATTTTTGGGAGAAAGGTTTTGCAAACCGTGGTGCCTTCCATCTAGGTGACCTGATTTGCTCCCTCCCATCATCCGTGTCCTAAAGCTTTGGTATTGGTTCCCACAAGTAAGGATGACGCCGTGGACCGGACACACCTATGTTGGAGAAAACAGAATTTATGTTTACCTGATAAATTACTTTCTCCAACGGTGTGTCCGGTCCACGGCCCGCCCTGGTTTTTTAATCAGGTCTGATGATTTATTTTCTCTAACTACAGTCACCACGGTATCATATGATTTCTCCTATGCAAATATTCCTCCTTTACGTCGGTCGAATGACTGGGGAAGGCGGAACCTAGGAGGGATCATGTGACCAGCTTTGCTGGGCTCTTTGCCATTTCCTGTTGGGGAAGAGAATATCCCACAAGTAAGGATGACGCCGTGGACCGGACACACCGTTGGAGAAAGTAATTTATCAGGTAAACATAAATTCTGTTTTGGCTTTTTTTACAGATCTTTTGCTGTAGCCTCTTTGTAATAGTCTGGTTGTCAGTAGTTTACTCTCATTTTCAAAGATTGAGACATTTGAACAATTTCTCCTAAGACACAAAAACTCTCCATATGGTATGGCTTTTAAGGTACTCACAGGATGTGCACTCATCTTATGTTATAATGTATTAGTAGATGTCTCTTTTCTAAAGACTTTTGTTTTGATGGTTCCATCAGTATTTTTGGTAATTGTCAAGTCTAAGAAACTAATTTCTTGTAATTCAGCTTGGTATGTCAATTTAATGTTAAGGTTGTTTTTATTGAGTTCAGATAGAAATTTATCTAAAAGCTCACGTGTGCCCTCCCATATAAACAGCACATCGTCAGTGTACCTTAACCATAATGGTACATGGCTTGTAAATTCTTCCATACCTTCCTAAAAAAAATTTTGGTTCCCAGAGACCTAAAAATAGGTTTGCATATGTTGGGGCAAAAGTGGTGCCCATTGAGGTACCTTGTGTCTGTAGGAAAAAGCCATCTTTAAATGTAAATATATTATGAGCGAGTACATATCTTAGAAGTAATATGATGAATTCATTATGTTCTTTATTATCAAACTCATTAGTGGATAGAAAATACCTTATTGCTTGTATGCCATCTTCATGTCTAATACTAGAATACAAAGATTCCACATCTGCAGTAATAAGCCATGCATCTTGACTGAGATGCATCTTGTAAAATATGTAAAACTTCCATAGTATCACGGACGTAGGATGGCATGATAGTCAAGTATTCCCTTAGTCATTGATCAACATATCTACTTGCTGCCTCAGTTAGGTTATTGTTACCAGATACTATTGGTCTTCTTGGTGGTTTAGTCAGGCTTTTGTGTACTTTTGGCAGAAAGTATATAGTGGCTAAAGTGGGATTCTTTTGTATAAGAAAGTTTTTTTCAGTTTTAGAGATGATCCCATTATTCCACATCCTAATGAGTTTGTTATATTGATCCATATACTCTGAGGATTAAATAGAAGTTTTTTATAACAGTCTTGGTTTGTCAATTGTCTCATAGCTTCTTCTACATAGTCTTGTTTAGACCATAAGACTATATTTCCGCCCTTGTCCGAGGGCTTAATGACTACATCTGTCCATGTTTTTATCTCATTTAAGGCATTTTTCTCAGAATAAGTGATATTATTATTTATGTTATAGATAGGTGGTAGTTCAATTTTTTTACATACAGTTTGAGAGAATACATTCACTTGTGGTGAAATAGATATTGAAGGCATGAAAGTGGATTTTGGTTTTAGATCTTTCTTCCATAGAGTATTTTGGATGTCTCTATCAGACTCACTTAATAAGTCTTCCAAATCTTTTAAGGAGTCTAAATCTTCACTTGATAAAGAGGGATCATTTTTATTTGAATACATCTTTTTTAGCAAGAGTTTACGTGAAAATAACTGTATATCTTTAGTTATTTCAAACTTGTTAAGCGTTTTAGTGGGGCAGAAAGTTAGTCCCTTTGAGAGAACTTTTTCATGATTCGTGGTAAGGACATGATCACTGAGATTAATTATTCTCATGAGTTGGTCCTGATTTTGGTGAAAGGGCTCATCTCTCTCTTTCTCTCTGATTGTCTCTTTTTATTCTGTGTCTGGGAAGAGGATCTCAGAGGAAGTGGAGCACTTTATTTTCCTGGGACATACCTCCTATTTATAAAGGGAGGGGACCCTGTGACAGCAAGTTGTAAGCAGACACTGGGGCTGAGGAAAAGGAAACTCAGTAGGAGGTGATTGTTTGACACATATTTTGGACTAAGTTGCTATCTAACAAGCGGTAGCACTATTTGCCCCCAGGTTTGACAAGAGGTTCAGTTAGCTCCCGGTGGCTTATTTCTAAATACAATAACAATGGCGACCGGAAGATTGAGAGTTCTAACGCCCACGGTGGGCGGAGCTTTGTTTAGTGCCGATTTGGGCTGCACACTCTGCTATTTCTAAATACATTAATAATGGCGACCAGTAGAGTGATTGTTGTCGCGCCTACAATTCCAATTTCGGAAAGGAAAGTCTCTGTTCAGTTGCAAGCACAATCTTTAGTGTTGCCACATATGTGGGACCGGACAGCGCCACAGCTGCGTTCCGGATCCTTTTATAATCAAAAACGAAGCCAGTAACATTTCTTTATTTCAAGTTATGTTTAAAAAATAAAGTTTGGAATGTACTAGGTTTCTGAAGGACAGATGGGCACCTCAGCTAGATTAAGCTGAGGTGTAGATAGGTACTGCTATATTTGCATACTAATTTTAGCTTATTTCTGCTCACAGAAATAAAAAGTTACTCTTTAAAATTTAAAGAGACAGTAACGTTTTTTATGTGTTAATTTTTATTAAAAAATGTAACCTGTTTATTTGTTTAACTCATCCCTTGTGACTCAGGATGGACTAAGAGGCCCTGCTAGGTCTCTTGGTTTTATGCTTTGATAACAATGTGGTTATAAAAATAGATTTTTTTCTGAACCTACTCCTTCTAAGGCGCATGCTGTTTAGGAGTCTATTGACAATGGTCAAGATATGCCACAAATTTCTCCCAATGTGTCCCAAAAGTTTATAACCCACATGCAGTGCCCTGCGCTTCCTCTCACACTCTACCTGGAGTTACCTGACTTTTCATGCATTGTCTGTTTTTCCAACACTGTAGTGAAAAGTACAAGAGGACATATATTCAATCAATAGTGTGACTGATTCAGTAATAGCTATTCCGAATGTTTCTTCCCTGTAACCTGAAAGAGGAGGATACTTCGGTAGTATCTGAGGGGGATTTCTCAGTCTCAGATGGGGTAATACCTTTATCTGATCCTGAGGTTGCTTTTCTTCAGTTTTAGCTTGAACAGCTCCATTTGTAACTAGGGGAGTTTTTAGCTACCCTGGACGACTCCGACACCACCGGCGTAGTCTATCCTAGAGAGTCCAGTAAAGTATACTAATATTGGGATGTGCCCTTCATGGTGGAAGTATTGCCTGTACCAGATAGGGTTATACAGATATTTGCTTAGGAATAGGAGAAACCGGGTACCCCTTTTTTCTCCTCCCCTATATTTATAAGGATGATTTCTATAGCAGACTCTATCAAGGAGTCTTTGCAGAAGGGAGATACTATTCCCATAGAGGATGGTAGTTCCTTTTGGATCCTATGCAGGAGAAGGACCCTTTGGTTAGAAGTTAGGGCTTACATTAACAACCTGCGGTTGGTATGCCTTCTGTCACCAGTGCGGTGGCGTACGGGTTTGATGCGCTGTCTGTTTCTATTGGACAGACACACCTCTCGAAGGGATAGAACAATTTCCCTTAAGTTAGTAAACTCCTTTAATACAGAGGTTTCTTAAGCTGGGAGCTATTATTCAGGCTTTGCCATATTGGCTCGCAGAGCATTATGGTTAAGATCTTGGTCTGCAGAGTTTTCATCTACAGGATAAGAGAAATAAGCGAAGGGACGTCAGAGAGAATTTAGGTCCTTTCGAGATTTCTAGGGAAATCGTTTCCCTCCTTCTCCCAAGCAGGAGCAGTCTAAGCCTTCAGGGAAGACCCAATCAGTCTTAGAATAGGGAAAAACAGTCCAAGAAGCCTGCTGTTGAATCAAAGACAGCATGAAGGGCATGCACCCGATCCGAAAGGAGACAGGTTTTCCTTCTTTCGATCAGGCTTGGGTTTGTGATTTCAGGATCCATTGGGTGGTGTACATTGTGTCCCAGGGATACAAATTAGAGTTCAAGACTTTCCTCCCAGGGGCAAGTGTCTGCTTTCAAGATTATTGCAGAACAGACTAAATAGGCGCTTTTATGCTGTATGCAGATCCTCTCCGACCTGGGAGTGATAGTTCCCGGTCCAATCTGTTTGTGGAGTGAGGGTTTGGAGAAAGAACTATCGACAAGCACCCTAAAGGGTCGAATTTCTGTCTTATCTATTTTATTACCCAAGCGTCTGGCAGATGTTCCAGATGTGAAATCCTTTTGTCAGGCCTTGGTCAGGATCAGGCCTGTGGTCAAGCCAGTTACTCCTCCATGGAGTCTTAATTTATATCTAAGAATTTTTCAAGGGGCTCCGTTTGAGCCTATGCATTCCTTAGATATTAAGTTGTTATCTTGGAAAGTTTTATATCTTGTTGCTATTTCGTCTGCTCGCAAAGTTTCAGAGCTCTGTACATTGCAGTTTGAATCCCCTTACCTTCTATTTCATTCAGATAAGGTAGTTTTACGTGCTAATTTAAGATTTCTTCCTAAAGTTGTTTATGATCGGAACACTAATCAGGAGATTTTTGTTCCTTACTTGTGTCGTAATCCTACTTCTCAAGAAGGAACGGCTTCTGCACAATTTGGACGTGGTCCGTGCCTTAAAATTTTACCTGCAGGAGACTAAGGATTTTCGTCAGTCTTCTGCTTTGTTTGTCGTTTTCTCGGGAAAACGTAAGGGACAAAAAGCTACGACTACTTCTCTTCCTTTTTGGCTGAAGAGTATCATACGCTTTGCATATGAGACTGTTGGACTGTAACCTCCAGAGAGAGTTACGGCTCATTCCACGAGGGCTGTTGTTTCCTCATGGGCATTCAAAAATTAAGCTTCTGTGAAACAGATTTGCAAGGCTACAACTTGGTTCTCTCTTCACACTTTTTCAAAATTATACAAATTTGACACTTTTGCCTCGGCTGAGGCCGCTTTTGGGAGAAAGGTTCTTTGAGCAGTGGTGCCTTCCGTTTAGGTTCCCTGTCTTGTCTTGTCCCTCCTGTATCATCTGTGTTCTCTAGCTTGGGTATTAATTCCTAATAGTAATTAAGATGATCCGTGGACTCATCGTGTAATTCAAAAGAAAAGAAAATTTATGCTTACCTGATAAATTTATTTCTTTTTTGACACGATGAGTCCACGGCCCTACCTGTTTTTCAAAAGACATGTTGTTGGTTATTATAAACTACAGACACCACTGCACCTTGTTACTTCCTTTCTCTACTTTACTTCGGTCGAATGACTGGGTTGGGAGGGAAGGGAGGTGATATTTAACAGCTTTGCTGTGGTGCTCTTTGCCACCTCCTGCAGGGCAGGAGTGGTAGTCCCAATAGTAATTAAGATGATCCATGGACTCATCGTGTCAAAAAACAAAATACATTTATCAGGTAAGCATAAATTTTCTTTTTATTTTGATAGGGCTATTACATTAGGAGTAATTCGTTTTGTTTTTTTATAATTTCGTTTTTTATTTTGTGTAATTTAGTGTTTTATTTTTTTTGTAATTTAGATAATTGTATTTGATTGTAATGTTTAGGTTTTATTGTAAGGCAGGCTAGGTTTTATTTTACAGGTAAATTTGTATTTATTTTAACTAGGTGGTTAATACATAGTTAATAACTATATACTAACTAGTCTACCTAGTTAAAATATATACAGACTTACCTGTGAAATAAAAATAAAACCTGTCGGCTAGATTATGAGTTTTGTGTTATGAGGGGTGCGGTACTAACTTGTATGTTATTGTCACCGCTCACTTCCCTACAGCGCTGGTATTACAGGTTTACAAAAACCCAGCGTTATCAGGCAAAAAATTAGCGAAGAGCAAAATTGAGCTTCATACCGCACTCTAATACCAGCTCTGCTGAAAGCCGCAGTGAGCTGGTTTTACGTGCTTGTGCACGATTTCCCCATAGACATCAATGGGGAGATCCGTCTGAAAAAAAAGCCTAGCACCTGCAATAAAGCAGCGTAAAGCTCCATAACGAAGCCCCATTGATTCCTATGGGGAAACAAAATTTATGTTTACACCTAACACCCTAACATAAACCCAGAGTCTAAACACCCCTAATCTTACACTTATTAACCCCTAATCTGCCACCCCCGACATCGCCGACACCTACATTATACTTATTAACCCCTAATCTGCCGCTCCTGACATCGCCGCCACAATAATAAACATATTAACTCCTAAACCGCCGCACTCCCGCCTCGCAAACACTAGTTAAATATTATTAACCCTTAATCTGCTGTCCCTAACATTGCCGCAGCCTACATTAGTTATTAACCTCTAATCTACCGCCCCCAACGTGGCCACCACTATACTAAAGTTATTAACCCCTAAACCTAAGTCTAACCCTAACACCCCCTACCTCAATATAACTAAAATAAATCTAAATAAAACCTACTATCATTACCTAAATAATTCATATTTAAAACTAAATACTTACCTGTAAAATAAACCCTAAGATAGCTACAATATAACTAATAGTTACATTGTATCTAGCTTAGGGTTTATTTTTATTTTACAGGCAAGTTTGTATTTATTTTAACTAGGTAGAATAGTTACTAAATAGTTATTAACTATTTACTAACTACCTAGCTAAAATAAATACAAATTTACCTGTAAAATAAAACCTAACTTGAGTTACACTAACACCTAACCTTACACTACAATTAAATAAATTACATTTATTAAATAAAATTACCTAAATTACAGAAAAAACAAACACTAAATTACACAAAATAAAAAAAGAATTTATTAGATATTTAAACTAATTACAACTAATCTAATAGCCCTATCAAAATAAAAAAGCCCCCCCCCCAAAAAAAAACCCTAGCCTAAACTAAACTACCAATAGCCCTTAAAAGGCCTTTTGCGGGGCATTGCCCCAAAGATATCAGCTCTTTTACCTGTAAAAAAAATACAAACAAACCCCCAACAGTAAAACCCAACCCCCCAATTAAAATCCTAGCTAAAAAAACCTAAGCTCCCCATTGCCCTGAAAAGGGCATTTGGATGGGCATTGCCCTTAAAAGGGCATTTAGCTTTTTGCAAGTGCCCTAACCTAAGAATAAAACCCACCCAATAAACCCTTAAAAAAACCCTAACACTATCCCCCGACGATCCACTTATGTTTTGAAGACCGGACATCCATCCTCAATGAAGCCGGGAGAAGTCTTCATCCAAGCGGCAAGAAGTCCTCAACGAAGCCGGGAGAAGTCTTCATCCAAACCGGCAGAAGTGGTCCTCCAGACGGGCATAAGTCTTCATCCAGACGGCATCTTCTATCTTCATCCATCTGGCGCGGAGCGGGTCCATCTTTAAGACATCCGGCGCGGAGCATCCTCTTCTTACAACGACTCTTCTGGAAAGAAGGTTCCTTTAAGTGATGTCATCCAAGATGGCGTCCCTTGAATTCCGATTGGCTGAATTCTATCAGCCAATCAGAATTAAAGGTGTAAAAATCCTATTGGCTGATGTAATTAGCCAATAGGATTGAGCTGGGATTGCATCAGCCAGTAGGATTTTTTTACCTTTAATTCCGATATATTTCATTGTGTGGGGCTTGCGGTTTAGTGTTTAATAGTTTTATTATAGCTGCGGTGTGGGCGGATGGCAGATTAGGGGTTATTAATATTTAAGTAGTGTTTGTGATGCGGGAAGGTGCGCTTTAGGGGTTAATAGGTTTATTATAGTGGTGACAATGTCGGGGAGCGGCGGAATAGGGGTTAATAATTTTTTTTAGTGGTGGCGATGTCCGGAGCGGCAGATTAGGGGTTAATAATTTTATTTGTAACACTTTAGTTCTGATTTTATGTTACAGCTTTGTGTATCGCTCACTTTTTGGCCTCCCAGGCAAACTCGTAATACCTGCGCTATGGGAGTCCCATTGAAAAAGGACTTTTTTAAAAGTGCGGTACTGACGTTGCGTGACGGCCAAAAAGGTGTGCGGTATACCTATATCAACAAGACTTGTAATAGCGGTGTTAGAAAAAAAGCAGCATTATGAAGCATAACGTTGCTTTTTCACTCATAACGCAAAACTCGTAATCTAGCTGATTCTTTGCAATGCACTTTCATTATTTATTCATGTTTTTACTGTCATTTAACTCTGAATATGGCAGTGTTTCCACACCCCTCAGAAAGGCTGGAGTGCATTCTATGGGATGCAGAACCCTAACACTCCTATATGCTGTATAGTGATTAGTTGATCCAAATTGGCTACTGTAAACAATGTTAGATAAACAGTTGAGAAGCTTTGTGCACATTTTTCTAACATTGACTATTTGAATTGCTTTTATTATCTTTATTTTGCATGCAGATCTTTTGAAATGCAGTAAAAAATCAAAATACTTGTACAAAATAGAGGGTTGTAATTTTTATACTAATGCTTTGTTGAAGGAACAGCAATGACAAGAGGTTTATATGTGCAGCCACCAATCCCCAGCTAACTCCCAGTAGTGCATGCTGCTCTTAAGCCTACCTAGGTATTATTTTCAAAGGATTAAAAGAAAATGAAGCAAATTAGATAAAAGAAGAAAATTGGAGAGTAGTTTAAAATACCATACTTTATCTTAATCATAAAATAAATATCTTGGCTTTCATTTCCCTGTAAGTATTCTACAGATCTCCGCTATATGTGGCATAAAAAGATACTAGAATGGTAACAATAGCACAGGTTATAATTAACAGCAATGTATTAGCAATGGTGTGCCCTCCATAATATTTGGTACATTACAAAGGGTAAAAAAAAAACTCAAATTGAGAATAACTTCAGATCTAGTGGAAGGTAAAACACCTCACTTAATCTGGGAAAGATGAGGAGTTTTGCATTTTGTTAAAGGGAGCTTGTCTTGTGTTTATCTAGTTTTATTTAACTGTCTTTAGGGTACAAATCATAGCTGCACATGTTTTCACACTACAGCATTGTTTTCGTCACTTAACGTGCACAATAATTATTTGCAAGCATGCAAAATATCCTAGTGTGTCTGTATTTAATCCCCTTTATGTCCTTGGGGGAATGGGTGGGAGAAAGTCTAAACTGGTGCAACCTGATCCCCCTCCATATAACCTCCTTCATTATGGAGTTGCTGATGGGAGCTGTCACTCAACAGCTGTAAACCCACAGCTCATGGGCTGCCACCTGTAGATACTGTATGAGGAACTGAACTTGACATCCATCCGATGAGTGGGAGGAGAGAGTGGGGGTTATGGGATTTCTTGCTCTTTTCTAAAGTTTACTGCGACCTTTATGGTTGTGACAAACATGGAAGAATTGTTTTGAAGATATTTCTTAATCGCACACAGTCTTTATTTTATGGAATAATTAATTCTTTAATTCAAGTCTGAAACTACCTCTAGGATGACCTACAGCACAAGATTACTTCCAGATTCCAAGCTCAGGCATTATCTTTTTTTCTTAGCGTCAAAATACATTTTTGTTGCCTATAACTTTCAACACCTTTCAAGTTTAGTTTTTTTCCCCCATTCAAATGTTTTTCTTTTTTTAAAGGCATCCAAAAAATATGCATCTTGCAATTTTTACATTTTTTAAAGCTTTTTATCCTCAAAGAAATGTATCCTCTGTTGCAACTAGTGATGCACCGAAATGGAAATTCTGGACCGAAACTAAAAATCCAGGATGGCCAAAAACTTTTTTTTGTGTGTGCATAATTAGACTATTTAATGAATGAATCTGAATTGAAAAACTGCAAGCCAATAAAATAACCACACTTTTGTTGAAATTAACACACTGAAATTGGATAAAAAAAGATCCTAAAACAATAATATGGTACACAATAATTTTATTAAGAAAAAAATCAGGCAAAAAAAGCTAAACGGAAAAAAAAACCTGATGCCATTTTCGGCCAAATTTTTTTTGCATCCCTACTTAAAACAATATTAAATATCAATATACTGTATTCTGTTTTTAGTTCTGTGTAACAGAATCAGATTTAACAGTTTAGTTTAGTCCTAGAAAACTTATATGAAAAAGAGTAAATCAAGTAATGAACTCAAACAGCAGCTCTAGGCTAGCATCAAATTTGAAATATGCTACACAATAATTTTACTAAAAATAACAGGCAAGAAAACCGAAATAACTGAAAATAAAATTTTCGTCCAAAACATTTCTGCGGTCATATTTTTGGTGCATCCATAGTTGCAACCAATGTGCTTTTATTCAGGGCCCATAATGCATTATACTTTATAAAAGATTAGAAGAGAGACCTATAAAACCTGTATTATTAAAGGGATATATGTCAGGTTGGAACTACCTACACTGAAATATTACCCTTGCTAGCTAACTAATTAACCCCTTCACTGCCAGAAATATTAGAAGTGTGGTGCGCAATTAGTGGACTTCTAATTACCAAAAACCAATGGCAAGGCCATGCATGTCTGCTATTTGTGAACAAAGGGGATCCCAGAGAAACTTTTACAACCATTTGTGTTATGACTGCACAAGCGGTATGTAAATAATTTCAATAAGAAACAAAAAGTTTGTGAAAAAGTCAACAATTTTTTTAATATGATCACATTTGGCATGAAACGATGGCATGAAATATACCAAAATATGCCTAGATCAATACCTTGGGTTGTCTACTTAAAATGTATATGGTTTTGATAGTTAAAAAAAAACAAGGCTCTATTTATTTTTAAATGGAGTAATCGCAAAAATGCTAAAAATTCTCCAGTACTTGGGGCAAGTTTTTCTCTGAAAGTCCCAGTAGCGTGGGGTTAATTCTTGCAAAACAGTAAAACAAAAAACTAGTTAAAGGGAAAATAAAGTAAAAATTAAACTGATTGAGAGTGCATACAATGTTAAAGTGATTGTCAATCCTAGCGTTTGTGAAACGATAGGATTGACCATTGGAACAAATAAAGGGGACTTTCATTCATGAAGTATAAAATACTTCATGCTGAAAGCTCCTTTATTTGTTTTAAGCGTTTGCCGCACTGAGCTGCTCAGGCAGCCTACTGCAGAACATTTCCACCTCATAGAAAATAGCCGTGTGTAAAATCCGTCGCCACATGGCGCCAAGCCGGATTTCACAGTTACTGTTACTAGAACATCAACTCAACATCTGCAAGAACAGAAATTTAAAGTGATCAAGTAGTGCCTGGTTTTTAAAAATACTATTAAAAACAGGGTCACTTTCATTGCTGAAACTTTACATTGCACCATATTTGCAGAAATACTTACCTCTTCGTTTTGAAAGCTGATGATGTCGCTTCCCCCGCCCATCGCAAGCCTCTTCCTACGTCAGAAATGACGATTCCAGCCTTCCTCCAATAACGGCATTGCTTTAGGCCGTGATTGGGGGATGCCAGAATCATCATTGCTGACATAGGAAGAGGCTTGCGACGGGCTGGCGAATCGCTGGAGTGCCTTTCAAGACGAAGAGGTAAGTATTTCTACAAATATTGTGCAATGTAAAGTTTCATCAATGAAAGTGCCCCTGTTTTTAATAGTATTTTTAAAAACTGGGCACTACTTGATGAAACTTTACATTCACTTTAAAGGGACAGTAAAGTCAAAATTAAACTTTCATGATTCAAACAGAGCATGCTATTTTAAACCACTTTTCAATTTACTTCTTTTATCAAATGTGCTTTGTTAAACTAGGTAGGCTCATAAGAGCTCAGGAGTGTGCACGTGTCTTTAATACTGTATGGCATCAATGTTTTGCAACATTATGGCAGCAAAGTTTTGCAACGTTGTATAACAAAGCTACAAATAATGTTGCAAAACTGTTCTCATCGATTACTAAAGACACGTGCACACTCCTGAGCTTTTGTGAGCCTACCTAGTTTTCCTTCCATAAGGCAGGGAGAGTCCATGACTTCATTCCTTACTGTTCGGAATAAAACACCTGGCCACCAGGAGGAGGCAAAGACACCCCAGCCAAAGGCTTAAATATCCCCCCAACTTCCCCTATCACCCCAGTCATTCTTTGCTTTCGTCACTATAGGAGGTTACAGAGAAGTGTCAGAAAATTTTGGATAGTCCTGTAATGGGTATGTTCCCTTCGAGAAAGTACTGAAGTTTTAAGTAATCATGTCAACCTCTCAGTGAGAGTATTGATAAAAGTTAGAGTCTGGAGATGCAGGGAAAGTTTTTCTGCGAACCCATCCAGACTGTCACCTAACAGCTCCTGAACAATCAGTGTTGACGAGTTTCACTGCCTGCTGTTACACACTCAAGTCCATGTCAGAGCGTCGCTGCAAGACTGTCATACTTGAGAGGCAGTGCCTGTTCCACAGCATGGATCCTGGAGGGTAATACCGTTTTTATATACACTTTTGCTATACAGGGTTACAGTGTGGCTCCTTTATTCTTCGATAGGATCACGGGTTAATATCTCCTTCAGGGAGATTATTTGAACAGCAAGGGGTTATTTGCAACTGCTTTTTTGTGAGAATATTTGGGCTCATAGAGTGTGTGTGCTTTTGGCTTGGAACAAACAGGTTTCACTTTTGTTTTAAGTGTTGCACAGCTCATAATAGCTTAGCGCACCACGTGACCGGGTGCTGTCTTTTTCATTTTTTTACGATCCTGCTGCGGACATCACTCCTAAGGAGAGTGTTTTCATTGTTAGCTGTCTGGGTCTAGGAGGTGGTGAGTGCTCCAGCCATTGGGAATATAAAGGTTCCATTTTTTTGTTTTTCCTTCTTAATATGAGTAGAGTCCACGGCTTCATTCCTTACTTGTGGGAATACAGAACCTGGCCACCAGGAGGAGGCAAAGACACCTCAGCCAAAGGCATATCCCAGTCATTCTTCGCCTTTCGTCACAGGAGGTTGGCAGAGAAGTGTCAGAAGATATGGCGTATTTCCTTATGGAGAGTATCTACCCTTCGAAATGGGACTGGAGTTTTAAGTAGTCTTGTCAGCCTCTCAGTGAGAGCATTGACGAATGTTAGGGTCTGGAGATGCAGGGAGAGTCTTTCTGCGAATCCATCCAGACTTGTATTAACAGCTCCTAAGCAATCAGTGTTGTCGAGTTTCACTGCCTGCTTCCATCACTCAAGTCCATGTCAGGAGCGATGCTACAAGACTGTCAAACTTGAGAGGCTATGTTTCTGTTCAACGGCATAGATTCCGGTAAGATCGTTTCATTTTTTACACATATGATAGCGCAGGAAGACAGGGTCACAGTGTGGCTCCTTTTATCTGTATGGAATCAATTGTTCATTTCTCCTGTGGGGGGATTATTGAACAGTGGGGATTAATCTCATAATTTTTATCTGATTTATACTGCATTATGTGTGAGATGTCTTTTGAGGCTCATAGGCTAATGTTGAAACATACAGGTTACTTTCACTTAGAAGCTTGGCGCGCTTTCCCTTAGCGTAGGCGGTCCTAGGTTGTGCTCCATGTGACCGGGTAGGGTCGTAGTTTCACTTCCTATTCTCTGACTGTGCTGGTTATCAGAGAGAAGCGGTTTACTCTGGGTGCCTGGGTCATAGGAGGTGGTGAGTGTCCCTGCAATTGGGGGTATAAAGGTTCCATTTTTAGATTTTATATAATGTTCGTTATTGTTATATCTGGACATAGCCCATAGCTATGGAGGACTCTGACGTTTTAGAGGGTACTCCCTCTATACCTAAGACTAATGCCTGTTTATATTGTGAGGAGGCCGAGGTATACACGCCCTCTCAATTATGATCCACATGCCTAGAAAAAGTGATTATGTCAAAAAGGTTAACATGTTTGATACTACTGAACCCTCCACCTCTGAGGGGTCCCCATCCTGAGAGGTGAGCACCCTGCTTTCATCTCCTAATACACATGCAGTTTCCCATAGCACACCTGAACCTCCATCTGGATCCTCCAGACTTCACTGCACAGTTACAAACGGTGGTGTCTGCAGCCATTAGTGCTTTACCTCGCCCTGCTGAGTGCAAGCGAAAGGTCAAATATTGCTATCCTTCCCAGGAGCCATCATCTAGTTTATTGGCTATAGCTGATAGACAGTTAACTGATAATGAAGTTCTTTCTGATACTTCAGAGTGTGAACTTTCTGGGTCTGAATCGGCTGCCTCTAAGCCTCTGATTTAGGATGGAGCACTTGCGCTTTCTTTTGAAGGAAGTTCTGGCTACCTTAGAGGTTCCAGATGCCAAACTGCCTGAAGAACCTTTAATTCCTAAACTGGATAGAGTTTACAAAGACAGGGTTATCCTCACACTTTCCCTGTTCCTGTAAAGATGGCAAACATTATTAAGAACGAATGGGAGAGGATTGGTTCTTCCTTCACCCCTTCGTCTGCCTTTAAGAAACTGTTCCCGGTCCCGGACTCTAAATTGGAGTTGTGGGGTTCCATTCCTAAGGTGGATGGCGCTGTCTCCACGCTTGCAAAACGCACTACTATCCCTCTGGAGGATAGTTCGTCGTTCAAAGAGCCCATGGATAAAAAGATGGAAACTCTGTTAAGAAAGATGTTTCAACATTCGGGATGCTTACCTTCATGTCCCAATCCACAGGGAACATTTTCAGTTCCTAAGGTTTGCCTTCCTGGACCAGCATTTCCAGTTTATTGCTCTTCCGTTTGGCCTAGGTACTGCCCTAAAAATTTTTCACAAAGGCTCTAGGGGCTCTCTTAGCGGTGGCCAGAACCCAGGGTATTGCAGTAGCACCTTACTTGGATGATATTCTGGTACAAGCACCATCCTTTCGTCTAGGGGAAGAACATTCAGAAACACTTCTCTCTCTTCTTCGATCTCATGGATGGAAGATAAACTTAGAAAAGAGTTCTCTTATTCCAAGCACCAGGGTAGAATTCCTGGGCACTATAATAGACATCACTAGTCATGAGAATATTTCTTTCAGACCAGAGATGCTGCAAGCTGGCTTAGGCATGTCTTGCCCTCCGGACCTCCTCAAGGCCCTCTGTGGCGCAGTGTATGGAGGTGATTAGTCTCATGGTGTCCAGCATGGACATAATTTCCTTTGCCAGGTTCCGTCTCAGACCGTTACAGCTGTGCATGCTGAGACAGTGGAAAGGCAATCATTCTCAACAGATCTCTCTGGACAACCAGTCGAGAGAATCGCTCTCTTGGTGGCTCTGTCCAGATCACCTGTCCCAAGGGACTTCCTTTTTAAGACCATCCTGGGAGATTGTGACTACAGATGCGAGCCTCTCAGGATGAGGAGCTGTTTGGGGAGCCAAGAAGGCTCTTCCAATCAAAATTCTGGAACTTCGAGCAATCTTCAATGCTCTGAATGCTTGGCCCCGTCTGAGTTCATCCCAGTTTATCAGATTCCAATTAGACAATATCACCTCGGTGGCTTACATCAACCACCAGCGAGAAACAAGGAGCTCCCTAGCAATAAGGGATATCTCGGAGTCTGGAGTGGGCGGTGGTCCACAACTGTTTGATGTCAGCAATCCACATTCCGGGTGTGGACAACTGGGAAGCGGATTTTCTCAGCAGACAATCCTTTCATCCGGGGGAATGGTCTCTCCATCCCGAGGTGTTTGCGGAGATATGCAACAGGTGGGGGACTCCGGAGATAGATCTCATGGCGTCCCGTCTCAATACCAAGCTACCCAGGTATGGGTCGAGATCCAAGGATCCTCAGGCAGAGCTAATAGATGCATTAGTGGTGCCTTGGAGGTTCAGTCTAATATACCTTTTTCCGCTATTACCTCTCCTTCCTCGAGTAGTGGCCCACATCAAGCAGGAGCAGGCATCAGTGATACTGATTGCTCCATCGTGGCCGCGATGGATGTGGTTTGGGGATCTAGTGGGGATGTCATCATCTCCTCCATGGAAGTTACCTTGTCGCAGGGATCTGCTGGGACATGGTCCCTCTGTTCATCAAAATTTATTTTCTCTGAGGCTGACTGCGTGGAGTTTGAACGCTTAGTCCTAGCCAAGAGAGGTTTCTCTGAGAGAGTTATTGATACTCTCAATCAAGCTTGTAAGCCGGTTACTCGTCGCATCTATCATAAGGTGTGGGGGACCTACTTATTCTGGTGTGAAGAGCGTGGATTCCCCTGGCATAAGGTCAGTGTGTCCAGGATTCTTTCCTTTCTTCAGGATGGTCTGGAGAAGTCCCTTTCTGCTAGCTCCCTTAAGGGACAGATTTCGGCCCTATCTGTTTTACTGCACAAGAGGCTCGCTGAGCTTCCAGATGTTCAGTCTTTTGTTCAGGCTCTGGCTAGAATCAGGCCTGTGTTTAGATCTAGCGCTCCTCCTTGAAGTTTAAATCTTGTTCTTAAAGTTTTGCAGAAGGCTCAGTTTGAGCCTATGCATGTAGTTGACATTAAATTACTGTCTTGGAAGTTTGTTTTTTTCCCTACTGGCTATTGCTTCGGCGGGCAGAGTCTCTGAAATGGCTGCCTTGCAATGGGAGCCTCCTTACCTAGTATTTCATGCTGATAAGGCTGTTCTTCGTACTGGGTTAGGTTTTCTTCCTAAGGTCGTTTCAGATCGCAACATCAATCAGGAGATTGTGGTTCCTTCTTTGTGTCCTAATCCTCCTTCTTCGAAGGAACGGTTACTTCATAATTTGTATGTGGTTCGGGCCTTGAAATTTTATCTTCAGGCTACGAAGGAGTTTAGACAGAATTTTTCTTTGTTTGTTGTCTATTCTGGGAAGCGTAGGCGTCAGATGGCCTAATCCACTTCCTTATCTTTTTTGGTTGAGGAGCATTATTCGCTTAGCTTATGAGACAGCGGGACATAAGCCTCCTCCAGAGGATTAAGACTCATTCAACTAGAGCAGTGGCTTCCTCTTAGGCCTTCAAGAATGAGGCCTCTATGGATCAGATTTGTAGGGCGGCTACCTGGTCCTCCTTACATACCTTTTCAAAATTTTACAAGTTTGACGTTTTTGCTTCGGCTGAAGCAGCTTTTGGGAGAATGGTTTTACAGTCTGTGGTGCCCTCAGAATAGGGTCCGCCTCCTTTTTTTACCCTCCCGTTCATTCAGTGTCCTCTGGAGCTTGGGTATATGTTCCCACAAGTAAGGAATGAAGCCGTGGACTCTCCTCATATTAAAAAGGAAAACATAAATTATGCTTACCAGATAATTTACTTTCCTTCTGTATAAGGAGAGTCCATGGCCCCCGTCCGTATTCTCAGATGGGAGGACCTACATTTTGTTTGTTCTTCTGGCACCATTTATACCCTGATATTTCTCCTACTGTTCCTTGTTCCCTTGGCAGAATGACTGGGATATGAGGAAAGTGTGGGGGGTATTTAAGCCTTTGGCTGGGGTGTCTTTGCCTCCTCCTAGTGGCCAGGTTCTGTATTCCCACAAGTAAGGAATGATGCCGTGGACTCTCCTCATACAGAAGCTCCGCACAGATAGAGGGGTAATGCCAGCCAAAAAGTCAATAAAGGTAGACACCCAACCTAAAACAAAGATGATGGACCATTACCTGAGAACGGCGCAGGGCATGTCACACACACCACATCAGAAAACCCGCAAGAGACACAGCCGCTAAGGGAGACGCAAGAAGTGAGCCCTGAGGCTCCGTCATTAACCACAAGGCTCACAGAAATCACAAGAGAGGACTTAAAGTTATTGGCCTCGAAAGAAGACATAAAATCGGCTATGGCGGATAAGCGTAATATGTTTCAAGAAATGAAGAGTGACATAAAGCGGATAGACAAGAGGGTAGTTACTCTGGAGGAAAGCCATAACATCACAACCCAAGATGTGCAGCACCTGTCGCAACTCATGTACAGCCAAGAGGAAACCATTCAAAATCTATTAGAGAAAGTGGAGGACCTCGACAACAGAAGGCGTTGAAATAATCTACGCATAAGAGGAATACCAGAGAGCGTCCTACCGACAGCCTTATTGGGGTATCTACAAGATCTCTTTAGAACAATCAAAGATACCAGCACGTCACCAGATGTGGTCATGGAAAGGGCGCATAGAGACCTTAGAGCCAAGCCATCGCCCGAAGCTCCGCCGAGGGATGTAATAACAACATTTCTGAACCACCAAGAAAAGAGGAAATACTGCGACATGCACGACAGAAGCCCCAATTCACTCACGCTGGGGTGCCTATCCAAGTATACGCGGAGCCAAAAGAGTTTCAATTTATCACCATGGTTTTGAGAGCACGGGGCATACCGTACAGATGGGGGTTCCCGGTCAGCATAACCGCCACAAACGGCGATAAGTCGACTACATACAGAGGCCCGGACGATCTAGAGCAATTCTGCGAGCTGCTGCAGATACGGATTACACCTCCTAAAGAACAGTCCTTACGAGATAGAAATGACCCTCCAGAAAATCCCACAAGAAAAGGAGAAGTACACAAAGGGACATGACGAACTTCAAATATACTGCAAACTGGCAGTAGGGACTAAGAATGCGGACAGTTCAGTAGCAGAGGGGTAATGTTGTTCTGGTTTCATTGTTAAAATTTATTGTATGCCTATCGTTATATTGTCTAATTTTTAGTTTGTGAATTTAGACAGGGTCTAGTGCAGGTTATGTGCACCCTACATGTTAGAGCGAGGGGGGCTGCACACACACAACATAAAGGAGGGCAGTACAGAGCCATACTAGTCGTTGGGCCCATTTTGTCTCAGTCGCTTATCTCAAATACTTTATCAATGGCGCCTTGTCCATGAATAAACCTAGAGGAAGGTGCACATACAGGGTAAATAAAAGTTAAACAAGGAGCAAGTAATACTGATAACTGATTTGTTACTCAAATGTCCCGTTGTTTAATGTTTTATGTAACTGGCAGCAAGGACTAAAAACGCGGACAGATTGATAACAGGTGGGTAATGTTGTTATAGTTCCATAGTTAAAATGTAATATTTGCCTAACGTTACTTGGCACAGTTTTCAGTTTATGGATTTAGACAGGGATTAGCTAAGGCAAGTAAGGACCCCGCATGCAGGGTATCATAAGCAGGGGCACAAGGATTACAGCAATAACTCATACACCAACACACTCTCTGCAGGTTATGAACACAGGAGCAACAATTACACTGGCAGAATCTCCAAGAATTAACAAAAAACCCACTCCAAAAGACCTTAGCAAATACTTGACACATGCAGGCAAACACTATCAGAATGTCGTTCTGGGGGGTAAGGGATAACACCCTACACCACTGCACTATATTTAGGGCATTTCCAGTGACAATTAAATCACTTGGAATTTCTACTGATTTACCGGATCCATAAAATAGTTAGGGTCGAGGTCGCTGTCACACCCACCCTGTTAATCACGACCCAAGCCCTTCCTATTTTCCCTTACACTAACCACTTCCCCACCAAGGACTCTCTCTCCCACTCTAAACCTTGCTTCGGCCTGTAACAATGGCAACTCGAGGGGAACAGTCGCGAGCACACAAATTGCGCCTTATAACTATAAACACCAAGGTCCTTAATAGTCCTGAAAAGAGGTCCATAGCCTTTAAAGAAATGCACAGACAAGAGCAAGATATACTCTTCGTACAGGAGACCCATTTAAAAAAAGTCAGGGAACCCAAAAGTACTCAATCCCAGATATCATACCGTATTCATGGCCTCAGGCCCAGCAAAGACAAGAGGAGTAGGAATCTTTATAAGTAACACCACACAATTCCGCCCAACACATGTGGAAAGGGACAAGGCGAGGAGATGCATATTGGTAGGTAGGCCTGTTATATAATAGATACGTAACCATTGTAAATGTGTATCTGCCCAACCAACAGCAGCATATCACTATGAAAATAGTTGCACAAAAGGTATTAGAAGTTGGCAAGAACAAGGTAATATTGGGAGGGGACTTTAATGCACCCCTGGATCCAAGTGTAGATACATCTAGCGGTTCCTCCAGAGTTCCCAAAAGAGTTCTAAAATCAATAAATTCACAGCTGCAGCAGCTCCTGCTGCAGGACACATGGAGGGTTTTACACCCTAAAGAAAGGAATTATACTTTTTACTCGCACCCCCACCACTCGTACTATAGAATAGACTACATTATGACAGACCCAGCGATGTTTTCACAGCCATCTTACCAATCACCTGGTCGGACCACGCACCAGTGATATGCGACTTTGAGTGGCCGGAGAAACCAATCCTCCCGTACATTTGATGTCTAGATGAGAACTTGTTAAATAACCCATTGACTAAACTAGAGATAACAAAAGAATTAGAGGGATTTTAGGCTAAACAAAACAGACCAAACCAAGCCCTCACTAATATGGGAAGTTTATAAAGCTGTCATAAGAGCGGTAATGATCAAACTCAAGGCACAACAACGTAAACAGACCAGAGAGTACTATAACTCATTAAAAGCACAAATTGCCTATTGGGAAAGTGAACATAAGAAAGATACAACCTCTATTGACATATTTAACTCCCTGTTGGGGGTAAGGGGAGAGCTTCAGACACTACAACTTAAGGAGACACAAATAAGGGCACTCCATCTAAAACAACAATATTTTGAGTTTTGCAATAAGCATGGTGCACTCCTAGCAAAAGCTCTGGAACGGAAACAATATCGGGCATACATATCAGGTATCACAGACATACATGGAAAACAACACAAGGGTAATAAGGGCATTGCAGAGGCATTGAGACTATACTATTCCTCATTATATAACTTGAAAACGAATACCTCACTTCCAGACACTGTTATACGCAACAGAGACATAGACCCTGAGCTGGAGACTTACTTAGGGGGTTTAGCGACCCCACGGGTTAGTGTCACGCCGTGCCGCACTATCCATTGCTAGGGGCGTGGCGTCTCCTTCCCTGCTAGTTGCCAGGGGATGTGTCAGGTCCGGATGCGTGCGGCGCTGACGTCATCGCTGCACGCTCCTGATGCCGGTCGGAACGTCTGTGGCGCGAACCCTGCGCCAATGTAAGTTCCACTACAATTATCTGTCACTGCCCAAGTATAGGTGTTACTTTGTGTGCTCCTGGGTGTGACAGATCGTTGTATCAATTTGCCTATTTTGTGCATGATCCCTGCCTTTCTGACTACTCTGCCTGCTATACCCCTCAATTACTGGATTGAAATACTGCTGCTGAACCCTGCCTGTCTGACTACTCTGCCTGCTATACCCCTTAATTACTGGATTGATATACTGCTGCTGAACCCTGCCTGTCTGACTACTCTGCCTGCTATACCCCTTAATTACTAGATTGATATACTGCTGCTGAACCCTGCCTGTCTGACTACTCTGCTTATTAACCCCTGTTGTTCTGGATTGCCTCTTTGTTGCCAAACCCTGCCTGCCTGACCATTCTAGTGGTGTGCCCTTGGACTGCTTTACTGTTGCCAAATCCTGCCTGCCTGACCATTCTGGTGGTGTGCCCTTGGACTGCGTTACTGTTGCCAGATCCTGCCTGCCTGACCATTCTAGTGGTGTGCCCTTGGACTGCTTTACTGTTGCCAAATCCTGCCTGCCTGACCATTCTAGTGGTGTGCCCTTGGACTGCTTTGCTGTTGCCAAACCCTGCTTGCCTAACCATTCTAGTGGTTTGTCCTTGGACTGCTCTGCGGTTGCTGCTAGGGACTGTCCTGTCTGTGGTGAGTGCCAACTTCCTCATCTTACTAACTTTCCCTGCTCTGGGATATTCCCTATCATTCCGGCTTGACGTCGGGATAACAAGACTACTGGCCGAGTTCGGTCTGATAGAGGAGTATCCATGAGCATTACAGTTAGTCTAGAAGAAACAAAACAATTAGAAGCACATAAAACGCATGATGAAATCTTAAAAGCAATAAAAGATACACCCGCAGGAAAAAGCCCTGGCCCAGACGGTCTTGGAATTGCTTACTATAAAAAATTTCCACTGATACTAATCCCACACCTAGTGGGCTTTGTCCCAGGCCGAGAGGCAAGGTACAACACCCTGAAGGTGTTACATCTTATCTCACACGAAAAAAACAAGGAGATACCACTGACACTGACATCCACGGACGAAGACTTTCGACAGGGTGAAATGGGTTTCAGTGGGCCCTTCATAGAGATGATCTTCTCCCGCTACACTGTTCCATCAGCCAGGATTAAGGTTATCTGAGAGCTTTAGAATTACAAACATTACTAGGCAGGGATGCCCCCTTTCACCGATCCTATTCGCGATATCTATAGAATTATCGGCCCTTAAGATTCGCGTAGACTCTCGGGTTACAGGTATCAGACTTGACAACACAGAGCATAAACTAGCAATGTATGCGGATGATATTTTATTAACTCTTACGAACTCCGAATCGTCCCTCCCGCGGGCCCTGGAGATAATACAGGAATACGGAGTACACTCCAACTTCCTATTAAATGTCAACAAATCAGAAGTCCTAAATGTAACCTTAACAGAAGAAAAAATATCCCACTTAATGTCACTGTGCCCGCTAAGAAGACAGTCAGACAGAATGAAATACTTAGGGTTATACCTATCGGCAGACCCAGACATAATGTTTGAGGCCAATTATAAGCAGCTGGACGGGTCGCTAATCAGTGATCTCTATAACTAGATAAATAAAAACCTATCTTGGCTGGGTAGAATAAGCGTCATAAAGATGAATGTCCTGCATAGGATCGTTTACATCCTACAGACACTCCCTATCCCATTGCTGGCTGATTACATCACAAAACTCCAGAACACATTAGAGACATACATCTGGAACAGTATAATACCAAGAATCAACAAACAGACTATGTACTTGCCGAAGGACGAGGGGGGATTGGGCGTCCCAAATATACAGACACACAGACAGGCTATAATGTTGGAGAGACTTGTAGAGTGATGCATAAACAACACCACAAAACATTGGATAAACATAGATAAAGCTATTCTACATACAAACAATCCTGGGCACATAGCATGGCTGCAAAAAAAAGTCTGACCCCCAATTATAGAGAAATACTCTCTCCTTAAGGAATTCTTCGTAGCCTGGGATAAGGTTGTCTACACCTCCATGCATATATCCACACCAACATCCCCCATGACACTGTACATGGGTAACCCGGCCCTCCCTTTGGGTCTGACAAGACGGTACACATACCTAGGACTGTCCATCAAGCAAAACACAATATCCCACCTGACGCAGTAACACAAAATAAAAAAATGGGAGGACATAGCAGATTCAGAATCGCATCTAAATTGGTTGGCATATGCACAGATAACTAACTTTATCTCCTCACACAAAAATAAGAAATCATTACTAAGGCAGATGACTGACTTTGAAAAACTCAGTATCACTAGACACCCTCATCCTCACTTAATATCCATCCTGTACAAGAAACTCCAAATACACGACATGGACCACCTCCCGACAAACACAAGGGCATGGGGAAGAGAACTGTATCTAGAATCAATGCTAAGTACCTGGAAAAGCATATTCATCAATAATAAAATAGCCTCCATCTTGGTGCAGGAGACTAACCTTAAATGTTTAACCAGGTGGTACCTCACTCCGAGCAGACTAAAAATACCCATCCATCTCAGGCAAATGCTGGAGGGGCTGCACAGAAGAGGGCACCTTCCTACACATATGGTGGGAATGCCCTAGACGCCAACAATTTTGGACAGACACTATAACACATATTTGTAAGATACTAGAAGTAATAGTTCCTAGAGATCCTAAGATACTCCTTTTCTCAAATCTACCACAGTTCAAAGACATGGCGAAACGTAAACTACTATTAACAATGATAAGCAGCACTAAAATCTTAATCCCCAGACACTGGAAGACCACCATAAGCCCCACCTTTCAGGAATGGGAAAACCAGGTAGATACACTATTACAGCTAGAGTGGTATCACTATGTCAGAAGCGGTACAGTGGAGATGCATGAAACAATGCTTCACATTTGGAAACAAAGCTAATATCACTAATGCCTACAACACACCAAGCCCCAGCGCAAACGTTGCCCCCCTCCTCCCCCTTTTTTCCTACCTAACCCCCCCCACCACTACCCCCCTTCCCTCCTCCCCCTTTCCTCCAAGATGGTAACCTCCTCCCTCTCCTTTTCCACCTCCCCCCTTGGTCAAACAGAACAAAGCGAGGCAGGGTACACACAAGGAAAAGACCATGCTAAAAGAAAGATTGACGGGGTGTACACAATTATATTGTTTCAGTTAACCTTAAAGAGACCCAATAAGGGCCCGGATCTGGTGTATGCAGATTTCTCCTTGTCATTCTCATTGAGCCACATGCAAGTCAGCCCCAATCTTAAGTCTATACCGACAAGATACAGGACCCAAAAGTGGTCCTCGAAAAGGGGGCAAAAGTCAAGGTTCCACAGTCATGGTTTTGTATTTGTATATGGTCAGCTGAGCAGATTATTTTATGTTGTAAAAAGTTATGTCTTAAAGCAATGTACACCATATTGACTTGAAGCTTATGTTATTGTGAAACCATATATATTTTAATAAAGCTCTTTGTGAAACTTAAAATTTAAATTATTAAATTAAATTTAAATTATTCCCGGTCCCTGACTCTCAATTGGAATTTTGGGGCTCCATCTTTAAGGTGGATGGCGCTATTTCTACGCTTGCTAAGCGTACTACTATTCCCCTGGAGGATAGTTCTACTTTTAGAGAGCTACTACTGGTGCGACACTCTGAGATCATCGAGGTGGAAACTCCCCTCGAGGATATTCAGGAGAGAATTAAAGCTCTGAGAATTGCTAACTCCTTCATCTGTGACGCGAATAGGCAGATTATTCGCCTAAATGCAAATGCTTCTGGCTTTGTGGTCCGAGCCCACCGGGCTCTCTGGTTGAAGACTTGGTCTGCGGATATGACTTATAAATCCAGACTCCTTTCTCTTCCCGGCTCAGTCCTGGAATAAGTTCAAACAGACTAAGAAGCCAGTCGAGAACAAATCGGCATGAAGGGACGGCCCCCCGATCCGGGAGTAGGGGGCATACTGTCTTTTTTTTTTCAGACGCTTGGTTCCAGGATGTACAGGATTCTTGGGCCCTGGAGGTTTTATCTCAGGTATACCGTATAAGATTCAAATCTCATCCGCCCAGAAGCAGATTCCTACTCTGGTCTGTCTACAAGAGGGATACTTTCTTAGGTTGCGTACGGGATCTCTGCTCTCTAAGAGTAAATGTCACGGTACCTACAGTAGAAAGAGGTTTGGGGTTTTATTCAAACCTTTTTGTAGTTCCAAAAAAGGAGGTAGGTTTTCGTCCAATTCTGGACTTAAAATGCCTAAACAAGTTTCTGAGTGTTCCCTCTTTCAAGATGGAGACAATACAGTCAATTCTTCCTTTGGTACAGGAAGGACAGTTTATGACCACCATAGACCTGAAGGATGCATACCTTCACGTTCCGATACACAGGGAACATTTTCAGTTCCTGAGGTTTGATTTTCTGGACCAGCACTTCCAGTTCATAGCTCTTCCGTTTGGCCTAGCTACTGCTCCAAGGATATTTACGAAGGTTCTGCAGGCTCTTCTAGCCATTGCTAGAACAAAAGGTATTGCAGTAGCGCCTTACTTGGACGATATCTTGGTACAGGCACCATCTTTTCGTCTAGCGGGAGAACACTCTGAATCCCTTCTCAGTCTTCAACGATCACATGGATGGAAGATAAACTTGGAAAAGAGTTCTCTTACTCCAAATACCAGGGTGAATTTCCTGGGGACAATCATATAAATATTCTCATGGATATGGAGTCTAACAGATCAGAGAGCTAACAACTGCATGTCTTGCCCTCCAGGCCTCCTTGAGATCCTCAGTGGCCCAGTGTATGGAGGTGATTGGACTCATGGTGTCCTGTATGGATATCATTCTCTTTTCCAGATTCCATCTCAGACCCTTACAACTATGCATGCTGAGACAATGGAACGGTGACTATTCAGATCTGTCTCAACAAATTGTGTTGGACAACCTGGTGGCACTGTCAAGATCATCTGTCCCAAGGCACGTGCTTCTTGAGACCGTCCTGGGAGATTGTGACTACGGACGCAAGCCTTTCTAGCTGGGGAGCCGTTTGGGGTGCCAAGAAGGCACAGGGGACTAAGTAGGAGTCCTCCTTTCCGATCAATATATTGGAACTCCGGGTAATCTTCAATGCTCTGAAGGCTCTGTACACTGTCAGCAATCCACATTCCGGGTGTGGACAACTAGGAAGCTGTCTTCCTCAGCAGGCAATCCTTTCACCCAGGGGAATGGTCTCTCCACCCGAGGTGTTTGCAGAGATATGCAGTGAGTGGGGATGCCAGAGTATGATCTCATGGCATCCCGCCTTAATACCAAGCTACCCAGGTACGGGTTGAGGAATCCTCAGGCGGAACTGATAGATGCCCTATCAGTACCATGGAGGTTCAGACTCATATATATTTTTCCTCCATTACCGCTTCTCCCTTGTGTGGTGGCTCGCATCAAGCAGGAGTGAGCATCAGTGATTCCGATTGCTCCATCATAACCGCGACTGATGTGGTTTGCGGATCTGATGGGGATGTCCTCATCTCCTCAGTGGAGGTTACCTTGTCGCAGAGATGTACTGATACAGGGTCCCTTCGTACATCAAAATCTAGATTCTCTGAGGCTGACTGCGTGGAGACTGAACGTTTAGTCTTTGTCAAGAGAAGGTTTTCTGAGAGTGTTATCGACACTCTGATTCAAGCTCGTAAACCAGTTACTCGTCATATCTCTCATAAAGTGTTGAGGACTTACTTGTACTGGTGTGAAGTGCGTGGCTTTTCCTGGCATACGGTTAAGGTTACCAGAATTTTATCTTTTCTCTGGGATGCACTGGAGAAGGGTCTATCTGCTAGTTCCCTGAAAGGACAGATATCTGCCCTGTCGGTGTTACTGCACAGATGATTGGTCGAGCTCCCGGAAGTGCAATAATTTGTTAAGGCTCTGACTAGGATCAGACCTGTCTTTAGATCTGGGGCTCCGCCTTGGAGCCTCAATCTTTTTTTTTGTGTTCTACAGCAGGCTCCATTTGAGCTTATGCATACTGTTGACATTAAATTGATATCTTGGAAGGTTCTTTTTTTGTTGGCTATTGCCTCTGCGAGCAGAGTTTCTGAAATTTCTACTTTGCAATGTGACCCCCCTTACCTTGTTTTTCATGCCGATAAGGCGGTTTTATGTACTAAGTTAGGTTTCCTTCCTAAGGTGGTGTCAGATTGCAACATTAATCAAAATATTGTTCTTTCCTTGTGTCCCAATCCTTCTTCGACGAAGGAGCGTCTGCTTCACAATCTAGATGTGGTTCGTGCCTTGAAGTTCTACCTTCAGGCTACTAAGGAGTTCAGACGATCTTCATCTTTGTTTGTTATCAATTCCGGTAAACGTAGGGGTCAGAAGGCCACTACGTCTTCCCTGTCTTTCTGGTTGTGAAGTGTCATCCGCCTAGCTTATGAGACGACGGGACAACAGCCTCCTGAGAGGATTACGGCTCATTCCACTAGAGCAGTGGCTTCCTCCTGGGCTTTTAAGAACAAAGTCTCTGGATCAGATTTGTAAGGCGGCTACCTGGTCCTCCTTACATACTTTTTCTAAATTTTACAAGTGTGATGTGTTTGGTTCAGCTGAAGCAGCTTTCGGGAGTAAAGTTTTGCAGGCTGTGGTGCCCTCATTCTTGGGTCTGCCTCTTTTGTTCCCCTCCCGTTATTCCTTCAGTGTCCTCTGGAGCTTGGATATAGTTTTCCCAACAGTAAGTAATGAAGTCGTGGACTCTCCCTGCCTTATGAAAGGAAAACATAATTTATGCTTACCAGATAAATTCCTTTCCTTCCTGGCAGAGAGAGTCCACAACTCCGCCCGTGTTTTATTTTGTTGGGCGGCTCCCTTTTTATAATATTTCTTCTGTCATCTTTATACCCTGATGTTTCTCCTACTTTTCCTTGTTCCCTCGGCAGAATGACTGGGGTGATAGGGGAAGTGGGAGGGATATTTAAACCTTTGGCTGGGGTGTCTTTGCCTCCTCCTGGTGGCCAGGTGTTCCCAACAGTAAGGAATGAAGTCGTGGACTCTCCCTGCCAGGAAGGAAAGGAATTCATCTGGTAAGCATAAATTATGTTTTTCTTTATTTTATTTTTTTTTATTATAATTTTTATTGAGGTTCAATTCAAGGCATACAAACAATAAATATCAGTAAACAATATAAAGAAAATTTGTTTCAAGGCAAACAACCAATGTGAGCCAGAAAATATATATATTACATATTTATATTACAAATTTCAAGGATATTAGTATAGATATCTCTTGCCAGTTAAACTATAAAACTTCCACTCTTGGACCTCCTTGTAATATGGGAGATACAAAGCCACAGAAGGCAAACTTGAACATAAGGAGACCACTCTTGGGTTTCAGATAGTGAAACCCCTTTTACTTTTCTTTATATTATAGAGAACAAACTCTTATATGAGAACATTATGGACCCAAACTATAAGCTAGTTATGACCTTATTCAAAAATGAGAGAGCAACATATGAGTAAAGTAACAGCAAAGGTGAGAAACGTATTTAGGTTAAATGCGGCTCTCATTGTTTCTGTGAAGGCTGCTTGATATCTCTGAACAGAATGTCTATCTCTTCAAGAAAACGTAATCAGTTGTCATTATGGGCAAATAAAGTAAATGCTGGATCTAGTGTGTCACTCTTACATTAAGCTGATACCTTCGTTGTTCAGCACAGGTTAATTGTAGCGTAGATTTTTAGTTCAGCGTATATAGCTGCTTAACCTGACTCATCAGGAAAGTGAAGGGGTTAAATGAAGGTCCGGGCCGTTACAAGGCCTCCACTGCGTTCCTCATTGTTTCTTGTCTGCCGGGCCAAAATCTTATATAAGTTGCAAAAGTCTGCTCCTCAAGTATTAATCTTCACAAAAGCACTTGAGAGGAATTTGGATTGTAGATCTGATGAGCGATAAACAGCGGATTTATCAGCTCCAGTGTTCAGCTGTTACTAAAAAAAAGCAATCTTGGTCGCTGTTCAGACTTTGGGGCATATTTATCAAGGTCTGGAGGACCTGATCCGACACTGCGGATCAGGTCCGCCAGACCTCGCTGAATACGGCGAGCAATACGCTCGCCGTATTCAGCATTGCACCAGCAGCTCACAAGAGCTGCTAGTGCAACGCCACCCCCTGCAGACTCGCGGCCAATCGGGTGTCAATCAACCCGATCGTACTCGATCGGGTTGATTTCCGGCGATGTGTGTCCGCCTGCTCAGAGCTTGCGGACAGGTTATGGAGCAGCGGTCTTTGTGACCGCTGCTTCATAACGGCTGTTTCTGACAAGCCTGCAGGCTCGCCAGAAACACAGGGCATCAAGCTCCAATCGGAGCTTGATACATATGCCGCATAATCTTTGTATCTTTTATTAAAAACAGAAGTAAATTAGAAAGTTGTTTAAAATCGCATGCTCTATCTGAATCAGGAAAGTTTAATTTTGACTTTACTGTCCCTTTAATTGAGTGCTAGGACTGTCATTATGAGAGATCTTATTGTATATTTATAATGCTAGGGGAAATGGGGGATTGTTTACAGTTGGCAGATGATCTAAAAATAACAAGAATGCTGTATTTAGTTATTTACAATGGTTAATCACTTCGCAGAACAGGTGTTTAATCTTTCAGTGAAGGGTCTTCTATGCTGTTTTATATTGTGGTAGAGTCGATAGGACTAGATGGTCCACCAATAATCATTCTCTAATTGCTTTATCAGATGATTGTTGTTGCTGTGGTAACTGCATGGTAACATACGCCTAGATTTAGAGTTCTGCGTTAGTTGTCAAAACCAGCGTTAGGGGGTCCTAACGCTGGTTTTGGCCGCCCGCTGGTATTTAGAGTCAGTCTGGAAAGGGTCTAACGCTCACTTTCCAGCCGCGACTTTTCCATACCGCAGATCCCCCTACGCCATTTGCGTATCCTATCTTTTCAATGGGATCTTTCTAACGCCGGTATTTAGAGTCTTGGCTGAAGTGAGCGTTAGAAATCTAACGACAAGACTCCAGCCGCAGAGAAAAGCCAGGAGTTAAGAGCTTTCTGGGCTAACGCCGGTTCATAAAGCTCTTAGCTACTGTGCTCTAAAGTACACTAACACCCATAAACTACCTATGTACCCCTAAACCGAGGTCCCCCCACATCGCCGCCACTCTATTAAATTTTTTTAACCCCTAATCTGCCGACCGCACACCGCCACAACCTACATTATCCCTATGTACCCCTAATCTGCTGCCCCTAACACCGCCGACACCCACATAATATTTATTAACCCCTAATTTCCCCACCCACCCCAACGTCGCCGCTACCTACCTACAATTATTAACCCCTAATCTGCTGACCGGACCTCACCGCTACTATAATATATGTATTAACCCCTAAAGCTAAGTCTAACCCTAACACCTAACACAAGTTAAATATAATTTTTATCTAACGAAATAAAATAAATCTTATTAAATAAATTAATCCTATTTAAAGCTAAATACTTACCTGTAAAATAAACCCTAATATAGCTACAATATAAATAATAATTATATTGTAGCTATTTTAGGATTAATATTTATTTTGCAGGAAACTTTGTATTTATTTTAACCAGGTACAATAGCTATTTAATAGTTAATAACTATTTAATAGCTACCTAGCTAAAATAATTACAAAATTAGCAGTAAAATAAATCCTAACCTAAGTTACAATTAAACCTAACACTACACTATCATTAAATTAAATACAAATACCTACAAATAAATACACTAACTAGTACAACAACAAGTACAAAAAATAAAAAAAGAACTGTTACAAAAAATAAAAAAATAATTTACAAACATTATAAAAATATTACAACAATTTTAAGCTAATTACACCTACTCTAAGCCCCCTAATAAAATAACAAAGTCCCCCAAAATAAAAAAATGCCCTACCCTATTCTACAATAAAAATTGTAAAGCTCTTTTACCTTACCAGCCCTTAAAAGGGCCTTTTGCGGGGCATGCCCCAAAGAATTCTGCTCTTTCTTCTGTTATGTGTGATCAGTCCACGGGTCATCATTACTTCTGGGATATAACTCCTCCCCAACAGGAAATGCAAGAGGATTCACCCAGCAGAGCTGCATATAGCTCCTCCCCTCTACGTCAGTCCCAGTCATTCTCTTGCACCCAACGACTAGATAGGATGTGTGAGAGGACTATGGTGATTATACTTAGTTTTTATGACTTCAATCAAAAGTTTGTTATTTTACAATAGCACCGGAGCGTGTTATTACTTCTCTGGCAGAGTTTGAGGAAGAATCTACCAGAGTTTTTTACTATGATTTTAACCGGAGTAGTTAAGATCATATTGCTGTTCTCGGCCATCTGAGGGAGGTAAAAGCTTCAGATCAGGGGACAGCGGGCAGATGAATCTGCATTGAGGTATGTAGCAGTTTTTATTTTCTGAATGGAATTGATGAGAAAATCCTGCCATACCGTTATAATGTCATGTATGTATACACTTCAGTATTCTGGGGATGGTATTTCACCGGAACTACTCTGTTAAAAGTCACTAATCCTTTTAATAAGTATTTATCATGTTAAACGTTTTTGCTGGAATGTAGAATCGTTTACATTTTTGAGGTACTGAGTGAATAAATATTTGGGCATTATTTTCCACTTGGCAGTTGTTTGGTTTTAATTATGACAGTTTCGTTTCTCTTCACTGCTGTGTGTGAGGGGGAGGGGCCGTTTTTGGCGCTCTTTGCTACGCATCAAAAAATTCCAGTCAGTTACTCTTATATTTCCTGCATGATCCGGTTCATCTCTGACAGATCTCAGGGGTCTTCAAACTTCTTTAGAGGGAGGTAGATTCTCTCAGCAGAGCTGTGAGAATTTTATATTGACTGTGAATAAAAACGTTGCTCTGTAATTTTTATGTCAAATTTAATTATTGTTATTTTTCTAATGAGAACAAACCTTTGCTAAAAGTTGTGTTGTTTTAAAGTTTGATGCTATAACTGTTTTTCAGTTCATTATTTCAACTGTCATTTAATCATTTAATCGTTTAGTACCTCTTTGAGGCACAGTACGTTTTTGCTAAAAAAGATTATAACCAAGTTGCAAGTTTATTGCTAGTGTGTTAAACATGTCTGACTCAGAGGAAGATATCTGTGTCATTTGTTCCAATGCCAAGGTGGAGCCCAATAGAAATTTATGTACTAACTGTATTGATGCTACTTTAAATAAAAGTCAATCTGTACAATTTGAACAAATTTCACCAAACAGCGAGGGGAGAGTTATGCCGACTAACTCGCCTCACGCGGCAGTACCTGCATCTCCCGCCCGGGAGGTGCGTGATATTATGGCGCCTAGTACATCTGGGCGGCCATTACAGATAACATTACAAGATATGGCTACTGTTATGACTGAAGTTTTGTCTAAATTACCAGAACTAAGAGGCAAGCGTGATCACTCTGGGGTGAGAACAGAGTGCGCTGACAATACTAGGGCCATGTCTGATACTGCGTCACAGCTTGCAGAGCATGAGGACGGAGAGCTTCATTCTGTAGGTGACGGTTCTGATCCAAACAGATTGGATTCAGATATTTCAAATTTTAAATTTAAATTGGAGAACCTCCGTGTATTACTAGGGGAGGTCTTAGCAGCTCTCAATGATTGTAACACCGTTGCAATACCAGAGAAACTGTGTAGGTTGGATAAATACTTTGCGGTACCGGCGAGTACTGACGTTTTTCCTATACCTAAGAGACTAACTGAAATTGTTACTAAGGAGTGGGATAGACCCGGTGTGCCGTTTTCACCCCCTCCAATATTTAGAAAGATGTTTCCAATAGACACCACCACTCGGGACTTATGGCAAACGGTCCCTAAGGTGGAGGGAGCAGTTTCTACTTTAGCTAAGCGTACCACTATCCCGGTGGAGGATAGCTGTGCTTTTTCAGATCCAATGGATAAAAAATTAGAGGGTTACCTTAAGAAAATGTTTGTTCAACAAGGTTTTATATTGCAACCCCTTGCATGTATCGCGCCGATTACGGCTGCGGCAGCATTTTGGATTGAGTCTCTGGAAGAGAACCTTAGTTCATCTACGCTAGACGACATTACGGACAGGCTTAGAGTCCTTAAACTAGCTAATTCATTCATTTCGGAGGCCGTAGTACATTTAACCAAACTTACGGCTAAGAACTCAGGATTCGCCATACAGGCACGTAGGGCGCTGTGGCTAAAATCCTGGTCAGCTGATGTTACCTCTAAGTCCAAATTACTTAATATACCTTTCAAGGGGCAGTCTTTATTTGGGCCCGGTTTGAAAGAAATTATCGCTGACATTACAGGAGGTAAGGGCCACGCCCTACCTCAAGACAAAGCCAAAGCTAAGGCTAGACAGTCTAATTTTCGTCCCTTTCGGAATTTCAAAACAGGAGCAGCATCAACCTCCACTGCACCAAAACAGGAGGGAGCTGTTGCTCGTTACAGGCAAGGCTGGAAGCCTAACCAGTCCTGGAACAAGAGCAAGCAGGCCAGGAAACCTGCTGCTGCCCCAAAGACAGCATGAACCGAGAGCCCCCGATCCGGGACCGGATCTAGTGGGGGGCAGACTTTCTCTCTTCGCCCAGGCCTGGGCAAGAGATGTTCAGGATCCCTGGGCGCTAGAGATCATATCTCAGGGATACCTTCTAGACTTCAAATTATCTCCCCCAAGAGGGAGATTTCATCTGTCAAGGTTGTCAACAAACCAGATAAAGAAAGAAGCGTTTCTACGCTGTGTACAAGATCTGTTATTAATGGGAGTGATCCATCCGGTTCCGCGGTCGGAACAAGGACAAGGGTTCTACTCAAACCTGTTTGTGGTTCCCAAAAAAGAGGGAACTTTCAGGCCAATCTTAGATTTAAAGATTCTAAACAAATTCCTAAGAGTTCCATCGTTCAAAATGGAAACTATTCGGACAATCTTACCCATGATCCAAAAGGGTCAGTACATGACCACAGTGGATTTAAAAGATGCTTACCTTCACATACCGATTCACAAAGATCATCACCGGTATCTAAGGTTTGCCTTCTTAGACAGGCACTACCAGTTTGTAGCTCTTCCATTCGGATTGGCTACGGCTCCAAGAATCTTCACAAAGGTTCTGGGTGCCCTTCTGGCGGTACTAAGACCGCGAGGGATTTCGGTAGCTCCGTACCTAGACGACATTCTAATACAAGCTTCAAGCTTTCAAACTGCCAAGTCTCATACAGAGTTAGTTCTGGCATTTCTAAGGTCGCATGGATGGAAAGTGAACGAAAAGAAGAGTTCTCTTTTTCCTCTCACAAGAGTTCCATTCTTGGGGACTCTTATAGATTCTGTAGAAATGAAGATTTACCTGACAGAAGACAGGTTAACAAAGCTTCAAAATGCATGCCGTGTCCTTCATTCCATTCAACACCCGTCAGTAGCTCAATGCATGGAGGTGATCGGCTTAATGGTAGCGGCAATGGACATAGTACCTTTTGCACGCCTACACCTCAGACCGCTGCAATTGTGCATGCTAAGTCAGTGGAATGGGGATTACTCAGATTTGTCCCCTACTCTGAATCTGAATCAAGAGACCAGAAATTCTCTTCTATGGTGGCTTTATCGGCCACACCTGTCCAGGGGGATGCCATTCAGCAGGCCAGACTGGACAATTGTAACAACAGACGCCAGCCTACTAGGTTGGGGCGCTGTCTGGAATTCTCTGAAGGCTCAGGGACTATGGAATCAGGAGGAGAGTCTCCTTCCAATAAACATCCTGGAATTGAGAGCAGTTCTCAATGCCCTTCTGGCTTGGCCCCAATTAACAACTCGGGGGTTCATCAGGTTTCAGTCGGACAACATCACGACTGTAGCTTACATCAACCATCAGGGAGGGACAAGAAGCTCCCTAGCAATGATGGAAGTATCAAAGATAATTCGCTGGGCAGAGTATCACTCTTGCCACCTGTCAGCAATCCACATCCCGGGAGTGGAGAACTGGGAGGCGGATTTCTTGAGTCGCCAGACTTTTCATCCGGGGGAGTGGGAACTTCATCCGGAGGTCTTTGCCCAAATACTTCGACGTTGGGGCAAACCAGAGATAGATCTCATGGCGTCTCGCCAGAACGCCAAACTTCCTCTCTACGGGTCCAGATCCAGGGATCCGGGAGCGGTTCTGATAGATGCTTTGACAGCACCTTGGAACTTCGGGATGGCTTATGTGTTTCCACCCTTCCCGCTGCTTCCTCGATTGATTGCCAAAATCAAACAGGAGAGAGCATCAGTGATTCTAATAGCGCCTGCATGGCCACGCAGGACTTGGTATGCAGATCTAGTGGACATGTCATCCTGTCCGCCTTGGTCTCTACCTCTAAGACAGGACCTTCTGATACAGGGTCCATTCAAACATCAAAATCTAACTTCTCTGAAGCTGACTGCTTGGAAATTGAACGCTTGATTTTATCAAAACGTGGTTTTTCTGAGTCGGTTATTGATACCCTGATACAGGCTAGGAAGCCTGTTACCAGAAGGATTTACCATAAAATATGGCGTAAATACCTATACTGGTGCGAATCCAAAGGTTACTCCTGGAGTAAGGTTAGGATCGCTAGGATATTGTCCTTTCTACAAGAAGGTTTAGAAAAGGGTCTATCAGCTAGTTCATTAAAGGGACAGATTTCAGCTCTGTCCATCTTGTTACACAGGCGTCTGTCAGAAAATCCAGACGTCCAGGCCTTTTGTCAGGCTTTAGCTAGGATCAAGCCTGTGTTTAAAGCTGTTGCTCCGCCATGGAGTTTAAACTTAGTTCTTAACGTTTTACAGGGTGTTCCGTTTGAACCCCTTCATTCCATTGATATAAAATTGTTATCTTGGAAAGTTCTGTTTTTAATGGCTATTTCCTCGGCTCGAAGAGTCTCTGAGTTATCAGCCTTACATTGTGATTCTCCTTATCTGATTTTTCACTCAGACAAGGTAGTTCTGCGTACTAAACCTGGGTTCTTACCTAAGGTAGTCACTAACAGGAATATCAATCAAGAGATTGTTGTTCCATCCTTGTGTCCAAATCCTTCTTCAAAGAAGGAACGTCTTCTACACAATCTGGATGTAGTTCGTGCCCTCAAGTTCTACTTGTAGGCAACTAAAGATTTTCGCCATACTTCTTCCCTGTTTGTCGTTTATTCTGGACAGAGGAGAGGTCAAAAAGCTTCTGCTACCTCTCTCTCTTTTTGGCTTCGTAGCATAATACGTTTAGCCTATGAGACTGCTGGACAGCAGCCTCCTGAAAGAATTACAGCTCACTCCACTAGAGCTGTGGCTTCCACTTGGGCCTTTAAGAATGAGGCCTCTGTTGAACAGATTTGCAAGGCTGCAACTTGGTCTTCGCTTCATACTTTTTCCAAATTTTACAAATTTGACACTTTTGCTTCTTCGGAGGCTATTTTTGGGAGAAAGGTTCTTCAGGCAGTGGTTCCTTCTGTATAATGAGCCTGCCTATCCCTCCCGTCATCCGTGTACTTTTGCTTTGGTATTGGTATCCCAGAAGTAATGATGACCCGTGGACTGATCACACATAACAGAAGAAAACATAATTTATGCTTACCTGATAAATTCCTTTCTTCTGTTGTGTGATCAGTCCACGGCCCGCCCTGTTTTAAGGCAGGTAAATATCTTTTAAATTATACTCCAGTCACCACTTCACCCTTGGTTACTCCTTTCTCGTTGATTCTTGGTCGAATGACTGGGACTGACGTAGAGGGGAGGAGCTATATGCAGCTCTGCTGGGTGAATCCTCTTGCATTTCCTGTTGGGGAGGAGTTATATCCCAGAAGTAATGATGACCCGTGGACTGATCACACAACAGAAGAAAGGAATTTATCAGGTAAGCATAAATTATGTTTTTGCCTGTAAAAAAAAACATACAATACCCCCCCAACATTACAACCCACCACCCACATACCCCTAATCTAACCCAAACCCCCCTTAAATAAACCTAACACTAAGCCCCTGAAGATCTCCCTACCTTGTCTTCACCACGCCTGGTATCACCGATCCGTCCAGAAGAGGGTCCGAAGTCTTCATCCAATCCGGGCGATGTCTTCATCCAAGCGGGGGCTGAAGAGGTCCATCATCCGGCTGAAGTCTTCATCCAAGCGGGGGCTGAAGAGGTCCATCATCCGGCTGAAGTCTTCTATCAAGCGATCCAATCAGATTGAGCTTGCATTCTATTGGCTGTTCCGATCAGCCAATAGAATGCGAGCTCAATCTGATTGGCTGATCCAATCAGCCAATCGGATTGAACTTGAATCTGATTGGCTGATTCAATAGCCGCCCATCCCCCAGGATTCCCCCGAGACTGCGACCTAGATACTATGGGGTCTCTATGTGACTATGGTTTCTATGGAGGCGCCAGCCTGTCTGGAGGGGTGTGAATGTGGGGATTAGATAAGGCTTTTATAAAGATGAGAATGTGTAATTAAGCTGTGTGGTTTTCCCAATAAAGTCTCTTCATGTTTCAACTTAATACTGGTTTTGTCTGGTTATTAGGGTGGGCAACTAGCTATAATCACTTCTCTGCTCTATAGCTAAAAGTTCCAGGTACAGGAAGGACCCTTTTGGCGGATCTACCTAGTCGGGGTAGCCGAAGACTGTCACAACTGGTTGGCATAGGTGGGATGCTTCCTTCTGCCTGGAACATCCAAGCCACCACCAGGCTCAGTTCAGATGGAGCAGCGGTACCCTGGGCTTAAAAGAAGTACCCATAAAGATTTCTGGAAGTTCGCGGACAAGTGGCCAACAACAAATCCAAGGCAGCGATCATCGCCGAGATGATGTAAGGAGATTGAGTCAGTGATCAGGCCAGTGAGCCCGGCAGCAGCCGGGACAGTGACCGGGCCAGCGAGCCCTCAACTGGGGAGACTGAGATGTCCGAGGTTCAGAGGTTGATCCAGTGGCGGCTGGCACTCTATTGGATCACCCCACCCCAGGAGATCATCACGCAGATTATTGTGGACACTGCATGCCTCAAAATGCTAGAAGTCCAGGAAGCTATGGGGGAGCGGTGCCTCAGAAGAAGCTACCCCATGAGGCTTTCCGTGCCTTTAAAGACGTAGAAGAGGAGATCGATCTATACCTGCAGGTATTCGAGACTCAATGCAAGGTGTCACTGATGCCGACTGGGTTACTCTCCTGATTTGGAAGCTGTCAGGGAAGGCCTTGGATGCCTTTGAGGCGATTTCCCTGGAAGACAAACGGAACTATGAGCGGGTGAAGGAGCGCATCTTGGCTAGGTATGCCATCACCACGGAGGCTCACAGTCTGACCCACCAGTTCACCTGCTCCCTGGACTATTGGTTTTCAGGTTGCCAAGTGACCACCCTGGCCCAAGCCTCCCAGTTCATCCTTAAGGGAACATTTTTATGACCACTCCACGTCTGAGGCACGAGAATGGGTCAGAGATTAGAAATCGGAGACAGTGGATCAGGCTGCCGTCCTGGCAGACCAATTTCTGGATGCCCGACGCCCGGTTTGCCCTGAACCCCGTCCGACAGCCCGCTCCACTCCTGCACCTGCTTGGCCTCCACTGACCCACTGGCACCCCTCTACTCCACCGGATCCCCTCCACTCTTCTGGGCCAGTCTGCCCCGGAAGACATGAATCCGGTGCTACGGGTGTGATCAAGTGGGCCATGTATGATCTTGTTGCCCCAAGAATCCGCCCCACCCCAACTAAACCAGAGCACCAGCTGGAGTTTCCAGAGGAGTGGCTAACTGTTTTGAGTCAGCAAGCCCAGCGGACACCGCCGCTTGGGCCGAAGAATTTGGGGTTCTGCATGTGGTAGACCCGGTGCAGGCGGCCGCTGGCGACAATCGACTGCAACATCACCAGCCGGTATGGATAAACGGCCTGCAGGCCCAAGGACTGCGGGACTGCAAAGCCACCATTACTCTTGTCCAGCTACACCTGGTCACTAGTTCTGACCAGACAAGGAAATCTATTACAGTTTGTGTGACTGGGCCTAAGGTACTCCGGATCCCTACAGCACAGGTGCACCTAGATTGGGGTGCCGGCTCCCGTGCTATCGAAGTGAGAGTCATGGCTCCAAGCTGCCGCAATCGACCCTGGGACCGAGGTAAGCCAGCTTCACCTGACTAAAACCCCGACCGATCACCCTGTCTCCTGGGCTTCCCTTTCTGACTTTGCCCAAGAGACGTTTAAGGGATAGTAAACCCCAGAATTTTCTTTTATGATTCAGATAGCACATACAATTTTAAACAACTTTCCAATTTAATTATATTATCAAATGTTCTTCATTTTCTTGTTATCAATTGCTAAAGGAACAACATTGCACTACTGACAAGAAGCTTAAAATATCTATTTAGCCAATCACAAGAGTCAAATGTATGCAGGCACCAATTAGCAGCAGCTCCCACTAGTGTATGATATGTGCGCAATTCATTTTTTAAAAAGGGATACGAAGAGAAAGAAGCATGTTTGAAAACAGAAGTGAATTTAAAAGTGTCTTAAAATGGCATGCTCTATCTGAATCATGTAAGTTTAAAGGGATAGGAAAGTCAAAATTAAATTTGCATGATTCAGATAGAGCATGTCATTTTAAGACACTTTTAAATTCACTTTTATTTTCAAATGTGCTTTGTTCTCTTAGTATCCCTTGTTAAAAAATGAATATGCACATATCATACACTAGTGGGAGCTGCTGCTAATTGGTGCCTGCACACATTTGTTTCTTGTGATTGGCTAAATAGATATTTTCAGCTTCCTGTCAGTAGTGCAATGATGTCCCTTCAGCAATGAATAACAAGAGAATAAAGAAAATTTGATAATTAATTAAATTGGAAAGTTGTTTAAAATTATATGTTCTATCTGAATCATAAAAGAAAATTTTGGGCTTTACTATCCCTTTAATTTTGACTTTCCTATCCCTTTAAGTAACCCGACGTTAGCCCCCTACCGAGCCCGAGCGGGGACTGACCCAGGGGGGTTAGGAGGAGACCGCATTGAGTGGGACAGAGGACTTCTGTAACGGGTTACCGAGGGTGGTGGGAGCAAGCAGATGCCCAAGCGACAGTTGGTGGTACCGCAAAAGTACCGCTACGACCTGCTGCGCATTGCGCATGACATTCCCCTGGCAGGACATCTAGGGATTACTAGGACCCCCACCGACTGACCCAGACCTTCTTGTGGCCTGGGATTACGGGAGACGTTAGGCAGTACTGCCGTACCTGCGACATTTGTCAGAGAGTAAGGAAGATCAGTGACCACTCTAAAGCCTCCCTACATCCCCTCCCTATCATCGACGAACCATTCAGCAGGATAGCTGTTGACATCGTCGCCCCCTTGCCTGTCCCGGTCCCTCGGGAAAGAGATATATACTGACGGTAGTGGACTACGCTTCCCAGTACCCGAAGGCCAGTGGCGTCACCAGGGTTGATGTCATCTGGTGCGGTAACTCATGGTGTCACCCCCCCCCCCCCATGATACAGACACGCTCTCACACACACACACTCTCACACAAATTCTCACGCACACAGACACACACACTCTCACACAAAGACACACACATTCAAGAGAGAAATAACAGTAACCATGTTCAGTATCTTGCAAACACGTCACCTTTTTGACTGTGGTTGTTTTGGGAAAGTATCACTAGAGGAGGCCTGGAAATTCTTGAGGGCAAGTCCAACCCCTTTAAAATACAATATTTGACTCAGCAAATTGTAAAGTAAGACTGCCTGGTCTTTTAACTTTAATGTATACTGTATACTGATAGAGTATCTACAGTATACACTGATAATAAGCGGACTGGATTACATTATGTAGATGGGTATCTATACAGTGATAGTGAGCACGCTGTGTCTATATGGTGATATCAGGCATACTGTGCTATCTGTTATTAGGCTCTACATGCTAAAACAAACAAAAAACATGGTTGCGTGCAAATGGTGTCTTAAAATGAATGCAGGTCATTTTTGGTCAGGTGAAGCACATCAAAAAAAAAAATGACATCAATTAAATAGTTTATATATGTAAAAAAAATATATATAGACTAGAGCAGGACAAGTGCAGTTTTCTTTGAACCCCTTGCCTTGAGTGCTAATGACGGCTCTGAGCCGTCAGAGAGTCTCACACTCTGGTGCTAATGACGGCTCAGAGCCGTCACTAGCACTCTCCCACCTTAAGGGAGATCTGGGGGCTCCCACCCGCTCCTAACCCAGCGATCGGGCCTGCATAGTGACAGGCATTGCCGGGGCTTCACGTTAAGCGTGGTGACGTCACGCGCAATAACGTTAAGTATAGGAGCAGGGGTCATGCTGCTTAGAAGCCTGTATCTCAGACATCTAAGCAGCTACAGACCCCCAAGACCCACCATTGGAAAGGTAATCGTCTAACCTCTCCAACAGTGTAAGTCTTGAGGATCTGAAAAAAAAATATTCAAAAAATAAAAAAAATCTTAGCACCCAGGTGGGAAAGTACTTAGCACTCAAAGGGTTAAAGTAATTAAACCTCAAAATATGTGCAAAAAGAAAACTAAAAGACAAAAACTTAAATTTTCAAGGTTTTTAATGTTATTTTTTAAATATTTAATTAGTGAATTATTATTATTAAAGTTTAAACATATATTTAAAACAATATTACTTTTAAGGCAGGGGTGTCCAAACATTGCTCTCCAGAGGTTTTGGAACTACATTTCCGATGATGCTCAGCCAGCATTTTATCTAGCTGAGCATCATGGGAAATGTAGTTCCAAAACCTCTGGAGAGCAAAGTTTGGACACCCCTGTTTTAAGGGGTAGAGGTCTGGTTTTAAAGCATAACGTTGGTTTAACTTTTTTTTTTATGACACATAACTATATGCAGAGCCCCCTGCCTCCTCCCTATGCTAGGTTGGGTGCTTTGACTTCAGAAACTCCTGCTGAAAGCACCGCGTGTGTGGGAGAGGCAAAGGGAAGAGAATGCAGGAATGCTCCTAGGCTGGAAGAGGTAGTAGAACAGATCTGACCTCTGCCCTTCTCTGTTATGCTGCATGTATTTGTTCATTTAAACGGCAGCAGCTACAAGCAGAGTCTGGGGTGGAGGGGGCCGAGGGGAACACTGTGGAGAAACAGTTTAGCAGTGCAGATATTAAATCTACTACTGCTACAGCAAAGTACAAGACAAACAGAAACTCAGTGTCATCCGGGTTCGGTCCGCACCCCCCTAGTGATGCCGATGCTGGAGGCAATCCCCCCCGGCCAACATCCAGACAGAAACCATAGCCGATGCTCTGCTCCGGATCTTTGCCAGAGTGGGTTTCCCCCTGGAGATTATCTCGGACCAAGGGACTCAGTTTACTTCTGAGCTCACTCAGTATCTATAGAGGCTTTGCGGGGTAAGACCCCTGCCAAGTTCTCCATACCATCCCCAGACCAAGGGGTTGTGCGAGAGGTTTAACGGGACCCTGAAGCAGCTGCTTCAGACGTTCTCGGCCTCTCACAAGGACTGGTAAAAAAATACCAGCCACACCTCCTGTTCGCTTACAGAGAGGTTCCCCAGGAATCTACCGGGTTTTCCCCCTTTGAGTTAGTGTATGGCCGGAGGGTGAGGGGGCCCCTAGATCTACTCCGAGTCCACTGGGAAGGATCATTTGGGGAGGAAGGACCCTCCATTGTAGGGTATGTCCTGAAGTTCAGGGACCGACTGAAGGATCTTGCCGCCCGAGTGCGAGAGAACCTTCAGATCGCCCAAGGTAGACAGAAGTGTTGGTATGACTGGAACGCTCGTAACCACACGCTAGAAGTGGGGCAGAAGGTTCTGGCCCTAAAACCGACCAAGACAGACAAGCTGCAGGCTTCTTGGCAGGGACCCTATCGAGTGATAGAGCAGCTTTGCGATACTACCTACCTGGTAGCCAAATGTTCAGATGAAGGAGTCCGCCGGACCTTTCATGTGAACATGCTGAAGGCATACCAGGAGATGCCAGAGGAGGTAGCTGCAAGTTGTCCCCAATTATAGCACCCTGGCCAAACCCCTGAGTGACCTGACCAGAAAGCACTTACCCTGGGAAGTCCTGTGGTCTCCCGAGTGCGAGACTGCCTTCCTGGTCTCTCCTAACCAATCCAAACGTTTTGGTGTTCATACAGATGCCTCCATGTTTGTGTTGAGAGTAGTGCTGAGCTAGGTGGATGAGGAGGGCCATGAATACCCCGTAGCCTAAATTAGCCGAAAATTACTACCTACGCAGCAGTGGAGAAAGAATGCCTGGCACTAGTGTGGGCCCTTAAGAAATTGCAACCCTACCTATACAGGAGGGTCTTCATAGTGGTCATAGATCACAACCCCCTGGTGTGGCTTAACAGGGTTTTTGGAGACAACGGACGCCTGCTGCGGTGGAACTTGGCCTTGCAGCCATTTAACTTTACAATTCAGTATCGGACGGGAAAGAGTAACGGCAATGCAGATGGCCTCTCTCGGAAAATTGAATTGGAATAGCCCCTCCGGACAACCCCAAGCCGACCCGTCAGGATCTAGCCGGGTCTACCAGACTTTGAAAGGGGGAGCACTGTCACGGATACCAGGCTGATAAGGCTTCCTACTCCCATACTGTGATTTATTGTGTCCTCACCAGCTTCCCTTGTTACCCTGATTGCACATTGTCACAGAAAGAGCTAATCTCTGCCGCTTAGCCCCTTCATGCTTTGCCGGGCTTATGGAACCACTCGCCGGCTGGGCTTGCTAGTGGTCCTTGCTAAACTTTAACCTAGGTCGCTCCAGAGGCCCTTTGCCCCAGAGCTCCGCTCTTTTAAGGATTTGTTAGGCCTTTGGTGGACAGGGGTTGGGATGAGTACTGAGGGGGTGCTCACTCGAGAACAGGGGGTTTTGGACAGCCTCCCACCTTAGGCTGTTCCTGAGTACCTATGCCAGGCTGTCCCTCCTGTCGACACCTTGGAATGTCCGCCGCTCCCCTGGGATCACCCCGAAACCGTGACCTAGATACTGTGGGGTCTCTATGTGACTATAGCTCCTATGGAGGCACGGGAATGTCGGGATCAGATAACGCTCTTATCAAGATGAGAATGTGTATATAAGCTGTGTGGTTTTCCCAATAAAGTCTGTTTGTGTTTCACCTTAATACTGGTCTTGTCTGGTTATTAGGGTGGGCAACTAGCTATAATCCCTTCTCCGCTCTATAGCTACAAGTTCCAGGTACAGGAAGGACCCTTTTGGCGGAGCTACCTAGTCGGGGTAGCCGGAGTCCATTACATGTACATATGCTCTGTACGAAAGTTTTTTTCTAGTAGAGTTTTTACTAATTCATTTACAATGCAAAATGTTTAAACTGAAATGTACATGGCTGCATTTCAATTTTGAATATATGTTGTATTTTTTAAAACTTTAACAAGTCTGTAAATATTTTGCATTTTATTATTTTTTATGTTTTTATTTTTTTTTAAATCTTGTAAGCTATGATTCACTCAGCAAAAATAACTGCAATGCTTAGTTTTAGTTCTTATTATACTAATCAATATTGCACAGAAACGACAGTTCTAAAATGCTGCTGCAGGATCAAATTAAGGCTTAAAGTTTCTAGCATATGCAACCATCAATTTGCATATGTTGTCCATTATTTCAGATCAAATAAGTGACAGTTCTATACAAATGGTAACATAGAAAATTAAGTGTCTGGCCCTTGGGTTAGGTCTTAACTTGTAGACACATCTCTAAAAATTATAGGTTGTAACTATACTTAAATAGTTAGTGTGTTTTCAAAATATATATTAAATTCTCTTGGCTGGGGGGGGGTTGATTTCATTTTTAAAAGTAAAAATGTAAAAGTTGTTACTTTTGTTCAGCAGCATATTTGCATATACAGTGAGAGCCCTGTGCACCAGTATTAACATTGTGCTTGAATACTGGTGCACAGGACATCACAGCATATTTGCGTATGCTGCTAAAAACAGTAATATCTTTTACTAGACACATTTTTGCTAATAGTTTATTGCAAAAATGCTGATATATTAAATTGAAATGCACCCATGCACAGTTTTGACCTTTCTATCCCTTTAAACCATTGATGTACATTTGTAAAAAAAATAATATATTAGTACTTTATAGATGTGACTATGTCTGTCTGTCTCTCTCTTTCATTCTCTTTCTGTCTCATTCTTTCGCTCATTTTCTTTCTTTTTCTCTCTCTTCCTCTCCTTATCTCTTCCTCTCACTTATTTTGTCTCACTCATTTCTCTCTCTCTCTCTCTCTCTCTCTCTCTCTCTCTCTCTCTCTCTCTCTCTCTCTCTCTGCTCTAACATTCTCTGATAAAACTGTATTACTCTTCACTTGTAATGCCAGATTGTGTGTTATTCTTAGTGCTGGGGCTTGATAAGGATAGCATGTTCTGCACAATCCATTTGTAATTTAGGTTTAAAAAAGTATGTGCATCTGGATATTTATGATGATCCAAATGCGGGAGAAGGAAGTCGCTCACAGCATTTGGCTCTTTTCAGAGGCAGATTCCTTCTTGTGAAAGTGCAGCACACTAAGATCTGTGCAAACCAGGGTGTATTTGATTGAAATCAAATTGATTTAAATCGCAGTTTAAATCATTAGTCATTAAGACCGATTTTAAATTATGGTTTTCATATTTGGTAGGTTACTATTTATATCAGACCATTACTGATTTGGTTATATATCATTAGATATGCATAGAAATATCATTAGATATGCATAGATAAATCATTGAAATTAATGAAATTATTTAAATTATTTGGAGTTGAACTATCTCTTTTTTATTTTATTTTTAAATATTCTTTTATTGAGGTTTTGCAATAAAGTAAATGTACATACCATGAAACATAAATTGCATAATTCCAGTTGAACAATAAGAAATGTTATAAGTATGAGAAAGGATGGATAGATGGTGTGATATGGATTTCTGAAACCTCTATTTCCTTCTTAATATGAGGAGAGTCCACGGCTTCATTCCTTACTTGTGGGAAATACAGAACCCTGGCCACCAGGAGGAGGCAAAGACACCCCAGTCAAAGGCTTAAATACCTCCCCCACTTCCCTCATATCCCAGTCATTCTTTGCCTTTCGTCACAAGATGTTGGCAGAGAAGTGTCAGATACGGAGTAGTTCCTTATGGATGGTAGTACCCTTCGGAATGGGACTGGAGTTTTAAGTAGTCTTGTCAGCTTCTCAGTGAGAGCATTGACGAATGTTAGGGTCTGGAGATGCAGGGAGAGTCTTTCTGCAAACCCATTCAGACTCCTATTAACAGCTCCTAAGCAATCAGTGTTGACAAGTTTCACTAACTGCTTTTATCACTCAAGGCTATGTCAGGAGCGATACTACAAGACTGTCAAACTTGAGAGGCTGTGTGTCTGTTCTAAGGCAGAGATTCCAGTAAGATTGTTTAAATTTTTTTTTTACACTTATGATAACGCAAGAAGATAGGGTCACAGTGTGACTCCTTTTATCTGTATGGAATCAAGGGTTAATATCTCCGGAAGGGGATTATTGAACAGGGGGGATTTATCGCATAATTTACTTAATTATGTTTTATGCTGCGACATGTGTGAGATGAGGCTCAGGCAGATGTTGGAACATTCAGGCTTTACTTTTGTTTTGGAATTCTGCGCAGCCTGTTAGGTTTGGCGTGCTATTTCCTGTAGCAGGGGCGGTCCTGCATGGCTCACCGTGTGACTGGGTGTGGTCACACTGATTTCTTCTTTCCTGACCGTGTGGTTTACAGGAGATGAATCGGTTTCCCTGTGGGGCCTGGGTCATAGAGGTGGTGAGTGCCCCAGTCATTGGGGGTATAAAGGTGCCATTTATCTTTTTCTGTAGTCCATCTTACAAGCGCAAGCTATGGAGGATTCTGATACGTTAGAGGGTACTCCCTCTTTACCTAAGTCTAATACCTGTCTATATTGTGAGGAGGCTACGATATATCCGCCTGCTTAATTATATTCCACATGTCTTGATAAGATAATTATATCTAAGAAAACCAAGATGTTTAGCACCACTGAGCCGTCCACCTCTGAGGAGTCTCCATCCCATGAGGTGTGTTCCCTGCAGTCATCTCCTATTACACATGCAGCTTTCCATTGCACTGCTAATCCTCCTTCTGGAGGGCCCCTCTTTCCGCCAGATTTTACTGAACAGCTACAAACGGCAGTGTCTGCGGCCTTCAGTGCTTTACCTCGCCCTGCTAAGCGCAAGCGAAATGTCAAATATCGCTATCCTTCCCAGGGGTCATCTACTAACTTGTTGGATTTTTATAATACAAGATTATCCGCTGATGAAGATGCCTCTGATACTTCAGAGAATGCTCTTTCTGGGCCGGAATTTGCTGCCTCTAAGCCTCCAGCTGCGGAGGAACCAGACTTTAGATTTAGAATTGAACACTTACGCTTTCTGTTAAAGGAAGTTTTGGCTACTTTAGAGGTTCCAGAACCTAAATTACCTGAGGAAACTTGTATTCCTAAACTAGATAAGGTCTATGAGAACAGGGTTGTGCCACAGACTTTATCGGTTCCCGTAAAGATGATGAATATTATTAAGAATGAATGAAAGAGACTTGGTTCTTCTTTTTCCCCTTCTTCTTTTAAGAAATTGTTCCCGGACTCTCAATTGGAGTTGTGGAGTTCCGTCCCTAAGGTGGATGGCGCTATCTCCACGCTTGCTAAGCGCACTACTATCCCGCTTGAGGATAGTTCGTTGTTTAAGGAGCCCATGGATAAGAAGCTAGAAACTCTGTTGAGAAAGATTTTTAAGCACACAGGATATTTGTTTCAACTGGCAGCGGCGGTTGCTGCGGTGGCTGGAGCCGCTACCTATTGGTGCGACTCTTTATCTGAATTGATCGAGGTGGAAGGTCCCATTGACGCGATCCATGAAAGAATCAAGGCCTTGAGGGTAGCTAATTCTTTTATTTGTGATGCAAATATGCAGATTATTCGCCTGAATGCCAAGGCATCAGGTTTTTCTGTACTAGCACGTAGGGCACTCTGGCTGAAGTCTTGGTCAGCGTACATGACTTCAAAATCTAGACTTCTTTCCCTTCCATTTAAGGGGAAGATTCTTTTTGGTCCAGGCCTGGACTCAATCATATCCATGATCACAGGAGGCAAGGGTGCCTTTTTACCGCAGGATAAGAAGAACAAACCTAAGGGACAAGGTCCTAATTTTCGTTCGGATAAATCCTAATGCCAGCAGCCCTCTGAAGCCTGAACAGTCCAAGGGAACTTGGAAACCGACTCAGTCTTGGAATAAATCTAAGCAGAACAAGAAATGCACTGAATCAAAGTCGGCATGAAAGGGCGGCCCCCGATCCGTCTCCGCATTGTGCTGAGGGCAGACTATCTCTTTTTGGAAGCTTGGCTTGGGGATGTGCAAGACCCTTATGTCCTGGACGTCATTGCTCAGGGATACAGGATAGGTTTCAAATCTCATCCACCCAGGGGCTGATTCCTCTTGTCAAACGTGTCTTCAAGACCAGAAAAACAAGAGGCTTTTCTAGAGTGTGTGAGGGATCTCTCCTCCCTAGGAGTAATTGTACCGGTACCTCTAGCAGAGAGAGGTCTGGGGTACTACGCAAACTTTTTTGTGGTCCCAATGAATGAAGGAACTTTTCGCCAGATTCTGAACCTAAAGTGCTTAAACAGATTTCTGTCAGTCCCATCGTTCAAGATGGAGACGATAAGGTCCATTCTGCCCTTAGTTCAAGAAGGACAGTTCATGACTAAAGATAGACTTGAAGGATGCTTACCTTCATGTTCCAATACACAAGGATGACTTGAATTTCCAAAGATTTGTGTTCCTGGACCAGCACTTCCAGTTTGTAGCACTTCCATTTGGTCTAGCTACTGCCCCAAGAGTCTTTACGAAGGTTCTGGGGACTCTGCTCGCAGTGGCGAGAACCAGAGGTATAGCAGTAGCGCCATACTTAGTCGACATCCTGGTTCAGGCTCCATCCTGTCAGCTGGCAGAGGACCATTCAAAAGCTCTTCTACTTCTTCTACGATCTCATGTATGGAAGATAAACTAAGAAAAGAGTTCTCTTGTTCCCAGTACCGGGGTGGAATTCCTGGGTTTGATAATAGACTCCATATCCATGAGGATATTTCCTACAGACCAGAGACATTACAAAATAACTTCCAAATGTCTTGCCCTTCTGTGGCCCGGTGTAAGCAGGTAATTGGGCTCATGGTGTCCAGCATAGACATCATTCCATTCGCCAGATTCCATCTCAGACCTCTTCAGCTGTGCATGCTGAGTCAGTGGAACAGCGACCACTCGGATCTGTCACAACAGATTTCTCTGGACAACTGGTTGAGCGAATAGCTCTCTTGGTGGCTCTGTCCAGATCACCTGTCCCAGGGGACATCCTTCTTGAGACCATCCTGGGAGATTGTGACTACGGACACAAGTCTACCAGGATGGGGAGCTGTTTGGGGTGCCAGGAAGGCACATGGCCTGTGTATTAGAGAGGAATCCCTCCTCCTGATCAACATTTTGGAACTTCGAGTGATTTTCAATGCTGTGAAGGCTTTGCCTCTTCTGGGTTCTTCCCAGTTTATAAGATTCCAATCAAACAACATAACTTCGGTGGCTTACATAAACCATCAGGGGGGAACGAGGAGCTCCCTAGCAATGAGGAAAGTATCTTGGATTTTGGAATGGGCAGAGGTCCACAATTGCTCGCTGTCAGCCAATAGGATTGAACTCGCATTCTATTGGCTGATTGGAACAGCCAGTAGAATGCGAGGTCAATCCTATTGGCTGATTGGAACAGCCCATCGGATTGAACTTCAATCCGATTGGCTGATTGCATCAGCCAATAGGATTTTTCCTACCTTAATTCCGATTGGCTGATAGAATTCTATCAGCCAATCAGAATTGAAGGGACACCATCTTGGATGACGTCATTTAAAGGAACCTTCATTCTTCAGTTGGACGTCGAACGAAGAGGATGCTCCGCGTCGGATGTCTTCAAGATGGAGCCGCTCCTCGTCGGATGGAAGAAGATAGAAGATGCTGCTTGGATGAAGACTTCTGCCCGGCTGGAGGACCTCTTCTGCCCGGATTCGATGAAGACTTCTGCCCTGCTGGTGAAGACGGCTCAAGGTAGGGGGATCTTCAAGGGGTCAGTGTTAGGTTTTTTTAAGGGGGGATTGGGTGCATTTTAGAGTAAGGTTGGGTGTGTGGGTGGTGGGTTTTAATGTTGGGGGGGTTGTATTTCTTTTTTTTACAGGTAAAAGAGCTGATTACTTTGGGGCAATGCCCCGCAAAATACCCTTTTAAGGGCTATTTGTAATTTAGTATAGGGTAGGGAATTTTATTATTTTGAGGGGCTTTTTTATTTTATTAGGGGGCTTAGATTCGGTGTAATTAGTTTAAACTTCTTGTAATTTATTTTTTATTTCTGTAATTTAGTGTTGTTGTTTTTTTGTACTTTATTTAATTGTATTTAATTTTAGGTAATTGTAGTTAATTAATTTAATTTATTGAATGATAGTGTAATGTTAGGTGTAATTGTAACTTAGGTTAGGATTTATTTTACAGGTAAATTTGTAGTTATTTTAAATACAAAGTTGCCTGTAAAATAAAAATAAATCCTAAAATAGCTACAATTTAATTATTAATTATATTGTGGCTATCTTAGGGTTTATTTTATAGGTAAGTATTTAGTTTTAAATAGGAATAATTTCGTTATCAATAGTAATTTTATTTAGATTTATTTAAATTATATTTGTTAGGGGGTGTTAGGGATAGGTTTAGACTTAGGTTTAGGGGTTAATAACTTTATTATAGTGGCGACGACGTTGGCGGCGGCAGATTAGGGGTTAATACATTTAATAGGCTATGTGGGCTATGGCGGTTTATGGGGTTAATACTTGAATAGGTTTATTGCGTTGTGGGTTAATGGCGGATTAAGGGTTAATAGTTTTAATAGGTAGTTTGCATTGTTGGGGTTGGCGGATTTAGGGGTTAATAATTTAGTTATTACTTGCGGTTTGGGTTTGATGGCGGATATAGGGGTTAATAGACTTTATTAGTTATTGCGGTGGGGATTTTGGTTGACAGGTAGATAGACATTGCGCATGCGTTAGGTGTTAGTTTATTTTTGCAGGCATTTTCGGGAGTTACAGTGCTCCCATACTCAGCGCACGGCCTGCTATGGCTGCCTTTTATAGCGAGGTAAAAATGGAGTAAGATTTCTCCATTTTCGCCACGTAAGTCCTTGCGCTGGATATTGGATACCGATTTACAATGCGTTCCCATGTTAGCCTATGGGAGTAATAATTGCGAGCGACGGGTGAAATATACACGCTTAACTTGTATGCTACTCCATATATGTAATACCAAAATCGTGTAAAATCTGGCTCCGGAGTGTCAGTATATTTATAAGAATCTTAGCAGTACTCTCCAAACAATATGTGAGTATATGGCAGGGTTCTAACTTAATATATTTAACAATCTTTCTTTAAACTAAACCCACAATCAAATATGCATATACAGGGAGTGCAGAATTATTAGGCAAATGAGTATTTTGACCACATCATCCTCTTTATGCATGTTGTCTTACTCCAAGCTGTATAGGCTCGAAAGCCTACTACCAATTAAGCATATTAGGTGATGTGCATCTCTGTAATGAGAAGGGGTGTGGTCTAATGACATCAACACCCTATATAAGGTGTGCATAATTATTAGGCAACTTCCTTTCCTTTGGCAAAATGGGTCAAAAGAAGGACTTGACAGGCTCAGAAAAGTCAAAAATAGTGAGATATCTTGCAGAGGGATGCAGCACTCTTAAAATTGCAAAGCTTCTGAAGCGTGATCATCGAACAATCAAGCGTTTCATTCAAAATAGTCAACAGGGTCGCAAGAAGCGTGTGGAAAAACCAAGGCGCAAAATAACTGCCCATGAACTGAGAAAAGTCAAGCGTGCAGCTGCCAAGATGCCACTTGCCACCAGTTTGGCCATATTTCAGAGCTGCAACATCACTGGAGTGCCCAAAATCACAAGGTGTGCAATACTCAGAGACATGGCCAAGGTAAGAAAGGCTGAAAGACGACCACCACTGAACAAGACACACAAGCTGAAACGTCAAGACTGGGCCAAGAAATATCTCAAGACTGATTTTTCTAAGGTTTTATGGACTGATGAAATGAAAGTGAGTCTTGATGGGCCAGATGGATGGGCCCGTGGCTGGATTGGTAAAGGGCAGAGAGCTCCAGTCCGACTCAGATGCCAGCAAGGTGGAGGTGGAGTACTGGTTTGGGCTGGTATCATCAAAGATGAGCTTGTGGGGTCTTTTCGGGTTGAGGATGGAGTCAAGCTCAACTCCCAGTCCTACTGCCAGTTTCTGGAAGACACCTTCTTCAAGCAGTGGTACAGGAAGAAGTCTGCATCCTTCAAGAAAAACATGATTTTCATGCAGGACAATGCTCCATCACACGCGTCCAAGTACTCCACAGCGTGGCTGGCAAGAAAGGGTATAAAAGAAGAAAATCTAATGACATGGCCTCCTTGTTCACCTGATCTGAACCCCATTGAGAACCTGTGGTCCATCATCAAATGTGAGATTTACAAGGAGGGAAAACAGTACACCTCTCTGAACAGTGTCTGGGAGGCTGTGGTTGCTGCTGCACGCAATGTTGATGATGAACCGATCAAAACACTGACAGAATCCATGGATGGCAGGCTTTTGAGTGTCCTTGCAAAGAAAGGTGGCTATATTGGTCACTGATTTGTTTTTGATTTGTTTTTGAATGTCAGAAATGTATATTTGTGAATGTTGAGATGTTATATTGGTTTCACTGGTAAAAATAAATAATTGAAATGGGTATATATTTGTTTTTTGTTAAGTTGCCTAATAATTATGCACAGTAATAGTCACCTGCACACACAGATATCCCCCTAAAATAGCTAAAACTAAAAACAAACTAAAAACTACTTCCAAAAATATTCAGCTTTGATATTAATGAGTTTTTTGGGTTCATTGAGAACATGGTTGTTGTTCAATAATAAAATTAATCCTCAAAAATACAACTTGCCTAATAATTCTGCACTCCCTGTACTTAAGACAATAAAATTAATATAAATTCCTGAATTCTTTATTATTAGTTAATATCTATGAACAAATTGGAATATATTTGTAGGAACCAGAGTATGAGTCAATTCTATACACTATTAAAACCATTAAAATACGCTATACTTCTTACAAAGCTCATAAAGTTTACCTTTAGAACTGGCCTTATTCACAATAGCCTTTCATTCAGAGTTGCATTTAAAATATTATAATGAGACTTAAGATAGCCACTACAAACATTCAGCAATACAATTTACAGTGCTAATTTAAACAATAGTACAATATACACTTCTATAAAAACATCAGAAATTGTAAATATTATTTGTGTCAATAACCAAACTTTGAGTTATAACGCTATATTTGCACAGATAAAACAATTTAGCATCAAGGATTTGTTTAACAATACATAGACTATGAATATGAACTAATCTACAGACTGCTCTCTTTAAATCTATTAAATACAAATGGACTATGTTCTTACCAATAACCTTTGTTTCAAATATTAAAAATGTTAACAATTATACTTCACAAATTTGAACCAATGGTAGTTGTTTTCAGATCATCTAATTTGAAGGAAAGTTATCGCATAGACCTAGATAAGTTTTCAGTTTCTTGCTGAAGTGAAAGTGTTCCCAAGTATGGCCCCCAATATCAATCACCAGTCTCAGCAAGTTACAAAAAAAATCTGTTTCCTTTGTCTGCATTTACTACTCCTTATATCTTAATCATTGGTAATCTTTTTCGTTCACGCCCACGTGCTTGTCCCTTCCCATTGGTTCACCTTGTGAATGTATGTTGTCAAGGAAATGCATCCTTGCAACAGCCAATCGTCTCCTGGCTACAATACCTGTATCGCAACACCGGACCTTGTCCATCGGGGGGCAATGTGACAAACAATACAGCTTCATTCTTAACATTACAAAAATATTTCTATAAAATGTGTAATAAATGCCATAAATTCTTCACATTAATTACTTACAATCCGAATTCCAGGCAGGATAGCCTCATGTTAATTTTCTGATTATTCCAATACTAAATATCTTATGTTTTTAACATTATATTATACCAAAACAATTATATTGCTAATTATTCTGAAATTAATGGCATTTATACATATTTTATATATATATTCATACAAATACAGCATGTTTCACATTTTTAACAAATTCTGAAGGCATGAATCTTGTCTGGGGTACATGTTCATAGGACATCTGGTTATTATATGTCTGAGAAATATAGAGACACAAGGGTTATTATTCCACACATTTAAACATTTTAGACCGATTAAAATAGTCACCTATCAAGCTTAGAAAATCTTCATGTAATATTAGAAAATTAGACAATCTCTAAAATTTCTATATTCATATATATGTTGTCTGAATATATTCTTATTTTCTTTGTTACACAGAGACTTTAAATGCCAATCTGTCTGTTCTCTGTACATGGGAACTCCATAGGAGATAATTTGCACATAGGTGATACGATAATTTCTTCTTTCCCTACGAATCTCATTTGGCCTCAAAGTCATATCCCAGACACTTCGTCTTCACTCACTGTATGGGGTAAAAAGTGTTCTGAAGTTTGCAATTACAATTAAATAGCAAATGTTATATTTTGAAGTTTTAAAAGGGGTTGAGGGCCAAATGCTTTAGTGTCAGAAGAAAATTTCATTTACAATCTGATATGGACTTCATTTTCACACCCTAGTAAAAGCTGCAGTAATCCTAACACTAACTGCCCTTTTGGGTTTTACTGTTGGGGGGGATTGTTTTTATTTTTCTCAGGTGAAAGAGCTGATTTCTTTAGGGGCAATGACCCGCAAAAGGTCCTTTTAAGGGCTATTGGTAGTTTAGTTTAGGCTAGGATTTTTTTTTTTTTGATAGGGCTATTAGATTAGGTGTAATTAGTTTAAATATCTGTAATTTGTTTATTATTGTCTGTAATTTAGTGTTTGTTTTTGTACTTTAGCTATTTTAATTTAGGTAATTGTATTTAATTTAGTTAATTTTTTTAATTATATTGTAGTGTTAGATGTTAGTGTAACTTAGGTTAGGTTTTATTTTACAGGTAAATTTGTCTTTATTTTAACTAGGTAGTTATTAAATAGTTAATAACTATTTAATACTATTCTACCTAGTTAAAATAAATACAAACTTGCCTGTAAAATATAAATAAACCCTAAGAGAGCTACAATGTAACTATTAGTTATATTGTAGCTAGCTTAGGGTTTATTTTATAGGTAAGTATTTAGTTTTAAACAGGAATTATTTAGTTAATGATAGGAATATTTATTTAGATTTATTTAAATTATATTTAAGTTAGTGGCTGGTTTAGGGTTAGACTTAGGTTTAGTGGTTAATAACTTGAATATAGTGGCGGTAACGTTGGGGGCGGAAGATTAGGGGTTAAAAAATTTAATGTAATTGTCGGCGATGTTGGGGGCAGCAGATTAGGGGTTCATAACTATAATGTAGGTGGCGGCAGTGTCCGGAGCGGCAGATTAGGGGTTAATAATATAATGTAGGTGTCAGCAATGTCGGGGCGGCAGATTAGGGGTTAATAAGTGTAATATTAAGGGTGTTTAGACTCAGGGTTCATGTTAGGGTGTTAGGTGTAGACATAACTTTTATTTCCCCATAGGAATCAATGGGTCTGTGTTAAGGAGTTTTACGCTGCTTTTTTGCAGGTATTAGACTTTTTTTCAGCCGGCTCTCCCCTTTGATTCCTATGGGGAAATCGTGCACAAGCACGTACGACCAGCTCATTGCTGACTTAAGCAGCGCTGGTATTGGAGTGCGGTAATGAGCAACATTTTGCTCAACGCTCACTTCTTGTCTTTTAACAACAGGTTTCTGAAAACTCGTAATACCAGCGCTGCATGTAAGTGAGCGGTGAGACAAAACTGCTCGTTAGCACCGCATAGCTCCTAATGCAAAACTCGTAATCTAGGTGTTTGGTTTTATTTTTATTTCACAGGTAAGTTTGTATTTTTTTACTAGGTAGTTAATAAATAGTTAACTATTTACTAACTAGTCTACCTAGTTAAAAATAAATACAAACTTACCTGTGAAATAAAAATAAAACCTAAGCTAGCTACAATATAACTATTAGTTTTATACTTCCTGGTAGACTGAGTACCAGAAATAACCGTTTTTTCAAACCTGACAGTTTAAAATGTTGCATCATTTTATTTTAAAGCAAAGGGGAAATGAATAAGCTGCTGAAATAGAAAACTCAGCCTTACTTTCAGTTTAAACTTGTATTGTTTTATCACGTAAATATGTGTCAGAAAATAAAGCCTAATAAAAACATTTTACCCTTTATTTTTAAAAGAGTTTAAATGCTACAGTGCCTGCTTCATGCCCCAGTGTAACCCATACAACAGGATTATCTTTGTCTCAATAAAAAAGTAGTGTTTTTAATTTGTTAAATGTATGGTCTCCCCAACTGGAAGAAAAAGCACTTACCTGCTCTGCTGTCCAGCATGTAGACAGTTACAAGGTATGAGAGGACACAGTTCCTCACAGAGACCTTTGAAAAAGAAAGAACAGAGTAGCCAACTCTGGCTTTCTAAACTAGGGCAGCAATTGTTAGGAAAACGCAGTAAGTACCTCTTTACAAGTTCCTAACTGCCTTGAAGCCACCACTACCCAACTGCAAGGAATGACGTTGAATACGGCTATACCCCAAAACTTGCTTATAGCTGAAATAAAAAAAACTCTTCAGACACCTAAACTTCATCTCCTCCATGCACCGAAGGCAAAGAGAATGACTGGGGTTGTGGGTAAGGGAGTGATACTTAGCAGTTTAACTGTGGTGCTCTGTGCCTCCTCCTGCTGGCCAGGAGTGACATTCCCAACAGTAATTACTCAAGTCGGGGACTCACCATATCTTAGGAAAGAAAAATATATATTTTTGTCAATTTTGTTTGTTATTTTTTGTAAGGGTAGGTTTTTTTATTTTATTGTAATTGTATTTTTTTTTATTATTATTAGTAATGGTAGTTTTTTTATTTTTTGTAAAAAAAAATGTCAGTAATTTTTTTTTTTTTTCAATTAATATTAGGTTTCTTTTTTATTTTACAGGCAAGTTATTTTGTGTTTGTTTTTATTTTAAGGTTAGGAATAGAATTTATTTTAGTATATTTGTGGGTATTTTAATTTGGGTTAAGTAAGTGGGCGTTAGGTTAGGGAGTTTAGATGTTTGTTTATTACTTTGATACTTTGCGTTGTGGGGGGATGGCGGTTTAGGGGTTAATAGTTTATTTAGGTACTTAGCGTTGTGGGGGTTTAGGGGTTAACAGTATTATTTAGTGTTTGCATTGTGGGGGGATAGCGGTTTAGGGGCCAACAGTTTTGGTAATTGCAATGTGGGGGGTGATGGTTTAGGGGTTAATAGTTTATGGGTGTACTGTGGAGTGTATTTTTGTTGTGTTTTGTGCAACTTTTTTTTCAGAACCTAATTTACTACAGCAATTAGATTGCAGTTTCTCCTGACTTGTAATATCAGCAGAATGAAAATAGCTTGCGAAATCGCTATTGTACTACCGTTTGCGCCTCACTTTTAATCTAGCTCAGCATGTTTTACCTAAGTAAATACCTATCATATTTCACCATTTAAAATTATGACCAGCTTGTTTTGCTCTTGATTTTGTTTTATTTCGCTTTTAATGTTTTTACGTTTTCAATGGGGTTTTTTGTGCATATGTTAGCGTGGACTGTTTTTATAGAATGAGTTTATTTAACTATATGAATTTTCCAAGCTGGAATTCCAGATGTGTTGCTGTAAACAAGCTATAAGCAATTTAAAAGCCAGAACTAATAATGGAGGCCTTGCTATACCCCAAAACTTGCTTATAGCTGAAATAAAAAAAAATCTTCAGACACCTAAACTTCACCTCCTCCATGCACCGAAGGCAAAGAGAATGACTGGGGTTGTGGGTAAGGGAGTGATACTTTGCAGTTTAACTGTGGTGCTCTTTGCCTCCTCCTGCTGGCCAGGAGTGACATTCCCAACAGTAATTACTCAAGTCGGGGACTCACCATATCTTAGGAAAGAAAGATATATATTTTTGTCAATTTTGTTTATTTTTTGTAAGGGTAGGTTTTTTATTTTATTGTAATTGTATTTTTTTTATTATTATTAGTAATGGTAGTTTTTTTTTATTTTTTGTAAAAAAAAAGTTTCAGTAATTTTTTTTTTTTTTCAATTAATATTAGGTTTCTTTTTTATTTTACAGGCAAGTTTTTTTGTGTTTGTTTTTATTTTAAGGTTAGGAATAGAATTTATTTTAGTATATTTGTGGGTATTTTAATTCGGGTTAAGTTAGTGGGGAGGTTAGGGAGTTTAGATGTTTGTTTATTACTTTGATACTTTGCGTTGTGGGGGGATGGCGGTTTAGGAGTTAATAGTTTATTTAGGTACTTAGCGTTGTGGGGGTATGGGGGTTTAGGGGTTAACAGTATTATTTAGTGTTTGCAATGTGGTAGGTTAGCGGTTTAGGGGGCAACAGTTTTGGTAATTGCAATGTGGGGGGTGATGGTTTAGGGGTTAGTAGTTTATGGGTGTAAGTGTACTATGGAATGTATTTTTGTTGTGTTTTGTGCAACTTTTTTTTCAGAACCCAATTTACTACAGCACTTAGATTGCAGTTTCTCCTGACTTGTAATATCAGCAGAATGAAAATAGCTTGCGAAATCGCTATTGTACTACCGTGTGTGCCTCACTTTTAATCTAGCCCAGCATGTTTTACCTAAGTAAATACCTATCATATTTCACCATTTAAAATTATGAAAAGCTTGTTTTGCTCTTGATTTTGTTTTATTTCGCTTTTAATGTTTTTACGTTTTCAATGGGGTTTTTTGTGCATATGTTAGCGTGGACTGTTTTTATAGAATGAGTTTATTTAACTATATGAATTTTCTTACATTTTTTTTTTCTAGTTAATACAGCCTGCCATTCCAAGCTGGAATTCCAGATGTGTTGCTGTAAACAAGCTATAACCAATTTAAAAGCCAGAACTAATAATGGAGGCCTTGCTTGAACTGTATTGTGGGTGCATCCATAGTTTATCAGTCTTCATTCAACTTTTGCAAAAATTGTGATGACTCTGGTTCTTCTCACATTCCACATATATTAAAAGTAAAGGGACAATGATACGGTGTAGTGAAAACCAGAGCACTTAAGTTATAGAAGCAGACAAATTATTCACATGCTTTAAAATTATTTTATTAAAAAAAAAGTCAGCAAATTCTTAAAGATGCTGTCGTTTATCATTTGAGGTGCAAGTCGTTCTCAGCAAATACAATTCAAATTCTCCAAAATAGCCATGCTATGGGTATTTATTCACTTATCTGCAGGGCTGCCATTAGTGGGTGAAAGGGGTCACTAAAGTCAGGGACCTGGTGGGTCAGGGGGGCCTGGGCTCCTTTCACTCACTAGACCATTTTTAAAAATTATTATAATTTGTCAGCAGTACGGCGGTAACGCTAGCTAGCACTAGCATTATTTATAGAAAGACAGTGTGCACAGCTTATTTTTTCATAATTGTGCCGCATGCACAATATGATTATGAACCTTGGAGGCATTTTTTCTTCCAACTCAAGGAGTAGGTCGGGGTTCTGGCCAGCAGAAGGAGGGAAGTCTTCCGGAATTAGGGTTTACCATGTCATTGTATCCCAGCTGTTTTGGTATGGTGCAAGTAGCAGCAGCCTGAACACTTTACATAGAGCTCCACATGTAGCTGGTAAGAACTCTCAGGATGTATCCAACACTGAACAATAACTAGGAACTCTGGCTGCTACTGCACGCATATTTCTTTGCTATTTTCTATTAATAAAAAACAGGACTATTTCCTTATATATGTTCAAAATACCTCACTAAATTTTGCATGACAATCTAATTTATATATATATCAGTGAACAAGTGCCCTAGCGGCCCTTTTTGCTTTTTTCTGGGCTACCGCCTATTTCTATGTTTTTATTGCATTGGACTAATAAAGAACTTTCTCCAACATAGGTGTGTCCGGTCCACGGCGTCATCCTTACTTGTGGGATATTCTCTTCCCCAACAGGAAATGGCAAAGAGCCCAGCAAAGCTGGTCACATGATCCCTCCTAGGCTCCGCCTTCCCCAGTCATTCTCTTTGCCGTTGTACAGGCAACATCTCCACGGAGATGGCTTAGAGTTTTTTGGTGTTTAAATGTAGTTTTTATTCTTCAATCAAGAGTTTGTTATTTTAAAATAGTGCTGGTATGTACTATTTACTCTGAAACAGAAAAAAGATGAAGATTTCTGTTTGTAAGAGGAAAATGATTTTAGCAACCGTTACTAAAATCGATGGCTGTTTCCACACAGGACTGTTGAGAGGAATTAACTTCAGTTGGGGGAAACAGTGAGCAGACTTTTGCTGCTTGAGGTATGACACATTTCTAACAAGACTTGGTAATGCTGGAAGCTGTCATTTTCCCTATGGGATCCGGTAAGCCATTTTTATTGAATAAGAATAAAGGGCTTCACAAGGGCTTTAAAGACTGGTAGACATTTTTCTGGGCTAAAACGATTGATTTATAAGCATTTTTAATAGTTTATAGCTTTGAGGAGTTATTTTATTCTTGGGAATTATGTTAAATAACCGGCAGGCACTGTATTGGACACCTTTTTCACTGGGGGCCTTCTCTAATCTTAGGCAGAGCCTCATTTTCGCGCCACTAATGCGCAGTTATTTTTGGGAAGCAAGGCATGCAGATGCATGTGTGAGGAGCTCAGATACATAGAAAAAGCTTACTGAAGGCGTCATTTGGTATCGTATTCCCCTCTGGGCTTGGTTGGGTCTCAGCAAAGCAGATACCAGGGACTGTATAGGGGTTAAATATAAAAACGTCTCCGGTTCCGTTATTTTAAGGGTGCAATACTTTTAAGGCTTTAAGACACTGTGGTGAAATTTTGGTGAATTTTGAACAATTCCTTCATACTTTTTCACATATTCAGTAATAAAGTGTGTTCAGCTTAAAATTTAAAGTGACAGTAACGGTTTTATTTTAAAACGTTTTTTGTACTTTGTTATCAAGTTTATGCCTGTTTAACATGTCTGAACTATCAGATAGACTATGTTCTGTATGTGAGGAAGCCAAGGTTCCTTCTCATTTAAATAGATGTGATGTATGTGACACAAAATTTAGAGAAAATGATGCCCAAGATGATTCCTCAAGTGAGGGGAGTAAGCATGGTACTGCATCTTCCCCTCCTTCGTCTACGCCAGTCTTGCCCACACAGGAGGCCCCTAGTACATCTAGTGCGCCAATACTCCTTACTATGCAACAATTAACGGCTGTAATGGATAATTCTATCAAAAACATTTTAGCCAATATGCCCACTTATCAGCGAAAGCGCGACTGCTCTGTTTTAGAAAATACCGAAGAGCATGAGGACGCTGATGATAATGGTTCTGACATGCCCCTACACCAGTCTGAGGGGGCCAGGGAGGTTTTGTCTGAGGGAGAAATTTCAGATTCAGGGAAAATTTCTCAACAAGCTGAACCTGATGTGATTACATTCAAATTTAAATTGGAACATCTCCGCGCTCTGCTTAAGGAGGTGTTATCTACTCTGGATGATTGTGACAATTTGGTCATTCCAGAGAAATTATGTAAGATGGACAAGTTCCTAGAGGTCCCGGGGCCCCCCGAAGCTTTTCCTATACCCAAGCGGGTGGCGGACATTGTAAACAAAGAATGGGAAAGGCCCGGCATACCTTTTGTCCCTCCCCCTATATTTAAGAAATTGTTTCCTATGGTCGACCCCAGAAAGGACTTATGGCAGACAGTCCCCAAGGTCGAGGGGGCGGTTTCTACTCTAAATAAACGCACTACTATCCCTATAGAAGATAGTTGTGCTTTCAAAGATCCTATGGATAAAAAATTAGAGGGTTTGCTTAAAAAGATGTTTGTTCAGCAAGGTTACCTTCTACAACCAATTTCATGCATTGTTCCTGTCACTACAGCAGCGTGTTTCTGGTTCGATGAACTAGAAAAGTCGCTCAATAAAGATTCTTCTTATGAGGAGATTATGGACAGAATTCATGCTCTTAAATTGGCTAACTCTTTTACTTTAGACGCCACTTTGCAATTGGCTAGATTAGCGGCGAAAAATTCGGGGTTTGCTATTGTGGCGCGCAGAGCGCTTTGGCTAAAATCTTGGTCAGCGGATGCGTCTTCCAAGAACAAATTGCTTAACATACCTTTCAAGGGGAAAACGCTGTTTGGCCCTGACTTGAAAGAGATTATTTCAGATATCACTGGGGGTAAGGGCCACGCCCTTCCTCAGGATAGGTCTTTTAAGGCTAAAAATAAACCAAATTTTCGTCCCTTTCGCAGAAACGGACCAGCCCCAAGTTCTACATCCTCTAAGCAAGAGGGTAATACTTCTCAAACCAAGCCAGCCTGGAGGCCAATGCAAGGCTGGAACAAGGGTAAGCAGGCCAAGAAACCTGCCACTGCTACCAAGACAGCATGAGATGTTGGCCCCCGATCCGGGACCGGATCTGGTGGGGGGCAGACTTTCTCTCTTCGCTCAGGCTTGGGCAAGAGATGTTCTGGATCCTTGGGCGCTAGAAATAGTCTCCCAAGGTTATCTTCTGGAATTCAAGGAGCTACCCCCAAGGGGGAGGTTCCACAGGTCTCAATTGTCTTCAGACCACATAAAAAGACAGGCATTCTTATATTGTGTAGAAGACCTGTTAAAAATGGGAGTGATTCATCCTGTTCCGTTAGGAGAACAAGGGATGGGATTCTACTCCAATCTGTTCATAGTTCCCAAAAAAGAGGGAACATTCAGACCAATCTTAGATCTCAAGATCCTAAACAAATTTCTCAAGGTTCCATCGTTCAAAATGGAAACCATTCGGACAATTCTTCCTACCATCCAGGAAGGTCAATTCATGACCACGGTGGATTTAAAGGATGCGTATCTACATATTCCTATCCACAAGGAACATCATCGGTTCCTAAGGTTCGCCTTTCTGGACAAGCATTACCAGTTTGTGGCACTTCCATTCGGATTAGCCACTGCCCCAAGAATTTTCACAAAGGTACTAGGGTCCCTTCTAGCGGTGCTAAGACCAAGGGGCATTGCAGTAGTACCTTACTTGGACGACATACTGATTCAAGCGTCGTCTCTACCACAAGCAAAGGCTCATACGGACATTGTCCTGGCCTTTCTCAGATCTCACGGGTGGAAAGTGAACGTAGAAAAAAGCTCTCTATCTCCGTCAACAAGAGTTCCCTTCTTGGGAACAATAATAGACTCCTTAGAAATGAGGATTTTTCTGACAGAGGCCAGAAAATCAAAACTTCTAAGCTCTTGTCAAGTACTTCATTCTGTTGTTCTTCCTTCCATAGCGCAGTGCATGGAAGTAATAGGTTTGATGGTCGCTGCAATGGACATAGTTCCTTTTGCGCAAATTCATCTAAGACCATTACAACTGTGCATGCTCAGTCAGTGGAATGGGGATTATACAGACTTGTCTCCGACGATACAAGTAGATCAGAGGACCAGAGATTCACTCCGTTGGTGGCTGACCCTGGACAACCTGTCACAAGGGATGAGCTTCCGCAGACCAGAGTGGGTCATTGTCACGACCGACGCCAGTCTGGTGGGCTGGGGCGCGGTCTGGGAACCCCTGAAAGCTCAGGGTCTTTGGTCTCGGGAAGAATCTCTTCTCCCGATAAATATTCTGGAACTGAGAGCGATATTCAATGCTCTCAAGACTTGGCCTCAGCTAGCAAAGGCCAAATTCATACGGTTTCAATCAGACAACATGACGACTGTTGCGTATATCAACCATCAGGGGGGAACAAGGAGTTCCCTGGCGATGGAAGAAGTGACCAAAATAATTCAATGGGCGGAGACTCACTCCTGCCACTTGTCTGCAATCCACATCCCAGGAGTGGAAAATTGGGAAGCGGATTTTCTGAGTCGTCAGACTTTTCATCCGGGGGAGTGGGAACTCCATCCGGAAATCTTTGCCCAAATAATTCAATTGTGGGGCATTCCAGACATGGATCTGATGGCGTCTCGTCAGAACTTCAAGGTTCCTTGCTACGGGTCCAGATCCAGGGATCCCAAGGCGACTCTAGTGGATGCACTAGTAGCACCTTGGAGCTTCAACCTAGCTTATGTGTTCCCACCGTTTCCTCTCATTCCCAGGCTGGTAGCCAGGATCAAACAGGAGAGAGTATCGGTGATCTTGATAGCTCCTGCGTGGCCACGCAGGACTTGGTATGCAGATCTGGTGAATATGTCATCGGCTCCTCCATGGAGGCTACCTTTGAGACAGGACCTTCTTGTTCAAGGTCCGTTCGAACATCCGAATCTGGCCTCACTCCAACTGACTGCTTGGAGATTGAACGCTTGATTTTATCAAAGCGAGGGTTCTCAGATTCTGTCATTGATACTCTTGTTCAGGCCAGAAAGCCTGTAACTAGAAAGATCTACCATAAAATATGGAAAAAATATATCTGTTGGTGTGAATCTAAAGGATTCCCATGGAACAAGATAAAAATTCCTAAGATTCTATCCTTTCTTCAAGAAGGTTTGGAGAAAGGATTATCTGCAACTTCTTTGAAGGGACAGATTTCTGCTTTATCTGTTTTACTTCACAAAAAGCTGGCGGCTGTGCCAGATGTTCAAGCTTTTGTTCAGGCACTGGTTAGAATCAAGCCTGTTTACAAACCTTTGACTCCTCCTTGGAGTCTTAATTTAGTTCTTCAGGGGGTTCCGTTTGAACCCCTACATTCCGTTGATATCAAGTTATTATCTTGGAAAGTTTTGTTTTTGGTTGCAATTTCTTCTGCTAGAAGAGTTTCAGAGTTATCTGCTCTGCAGTGTTCTCCTCCTTATCTGGTGTTCCATGCAGATAAGGTGGTTTTGCGTACTAAACCTGGTTTTCTTCCGAAAGTTGTTTCTAACAAAAACATTAACCAGGAGATAGTCGTGCCTTCTTTGTGTCCGAATCCAGTTTCAAAGAAGGAACGTTTGTTACACAATTTGGATGTAGTTCGTGCTCTAAAATTCTATTTAGATGCTACTAAGGATTTCAGACAAACATCTTCCTTGTTTGTTGTTTATTCTGGTAAAAGGAGAGGTCAAAAAGCAACTTCTACCTCTCTCTCTTTTTGGCTTAAAAGCAGCATCAGATTGGCTTATGAGACTGCCGGACGGCAGCCTCCTGAAAGAATCACAGCTCATTCCACTAGGGCCGTGGCTTCCACATGGGCCTTCAAGAACGAGGCTTCTGTTGATCAGATATGTAAGGCAGCGACTTGGTCTTCACTGCACACTTTTACTAAATTTTACAAATTTGATACTTTTGCTTCTTCTGAGGCTATTTTTGGGAGAAAGGTTTTGCAAGCCGTGGTGCCTTCCATCTAGGTGACCTGATTTGCTCCCTCCCCTCATCCGTGTCCTAAAGCTTTGGTATTGGTTCCCACAAGTAAGGATGACGCCGTGGACCGGACACACCTATGTTGGAGAAAACAGAATTTATGTTTACCTGATAAATTACTTTCTCCAACGGTGTGTCCGGTCCACGGCCCGCCCTGGTTTTTTTAATCAGGTCTAATGATTTAATTTCTCTAACTACAGTCACCACGGTATCATATGATTTCTCCTATGCAAATATTCCTCCTTTACGTCGGTCGAATGACTGGGGAAGGCGGAGCCTAGGAGGGATCATGTGACCAGCTTTGCTGGGCTCTTTGCCATTTCCTGTTGGGGAAGAGAATATCCCACAAGTAAGGATGACGCCGTGGACCGGACACACCGTTGGAGAAAGTAATTTATCAGGTAAACATAAATTCTGTTTTTATTCTACTTATACAGAGTGCGAAAATATTCCTGTGTTTTTATATATATATATATATATTAGGGCTGCACGATTAATCGCGGATGTGGTTTTAAACTGCGATTAATCGTTGCGGTTTTAAAACCGCGAGAGTACGCAATTTAAAAAAAAAAAATCTCAGATTGTCCTGAAAAGGGAGGATGAGTGGCAGACCAGTGTGCGGCCGTGGGCGGACCTGAGAATGCCCACAAAAACGGCGATTTTGGAAGAGATTGAAGAGTGAGTGGGAGTCATCTGGGAGTAGTGTGAGGGTGGTCAAGCAGTGGTGTGGCGATGGGACAGCTCAAAAGTGTGAGAAATAAAGTATTGTACAAATACTTTATAGTGCCTTACTGACCTTTTTTTTTTTAACTTCTTTTGTGGTTTGTATTTTTATGCTCCAAGAGTGCATTGGACATTGAGAGACATGTACAGTAAGATTCTGTAGTGTACTGTTAAATAAAGGGACTTTATACTATTTATGTAACCACAGCACAGGTAGCACTAGCTAGTTTTATTTTAACTATTTTGTGGTTTGTATTTTTATGCTCCAAGAGTGTATTGGACATTGAGAAACGTTTTATTGAAAAATGAAGGTGCTATAGTAATTTCTTCTACAAGATAGGACGAGTCCACGGATTTCATCCTTACTTGTAGGATTTATCCTCCTGCTAACAGGAAGTGGCAAAGAGCACCACAGCAGAGCTGTATATATAGCTTCTCCCTTCCCTCCACCTCCAGTCATTCTCTTTGCCTGTGTTAGTAATAGGAAGAGGTAAAGTGAGGTGTTATTTTCTTCTATCAAGAAGTTTTTTTTATTTGAAAATAGTGCCAGTGAGTACTATTTTCCTCAGGGATAAATCGTCAGTCTGGATTCACAAGAGGAATGGAGACATCTTATTTTCTGCCCTGATGTTGATGATCTTAGCAAGCATAAGCATTATCTAAGATCCATGATGGTTCCCACAGCGCAGCTGAAGGTAGTGTACAAGAGATCTTCAGTGTGGAGACCGGTGTCTTGCTGCAAGCAGATTTGAGGTATGTTCAGTCTTTTATTTTCTGGGGAGACGATACATCAGAAACAGACTGACATTGTCCCTATATTGGGAAGGGTAAGCAGTTTACACAGAGGATTTGGTGTGCCTGGGACCCCTATATACTGATTGCCAAAGTATAACAATTTATATATGCTGATTGCCAAGTATAATAATTTCTTTGCATAGCAGGGCTGGACACTGGGAGCTGCGGTTTTTAAAGGCTGTTACATTCTGAGAAGTGTACAGTGTTACGATGTTTGTTCTGTTTATAGAGGGCACATGGCTAACTTTTTTATGGCGACATGTTTTGCTTATTCTGCGACCCATGCGGGGGCTATTTTCACGCGCTCAGGACGCGCTCATTCTTCCGGATCGCATTAAGAGGCAGCATCTGGGGCTCCGGTGGGGCCTATACTGTATCGGCCTTAGAAGGTTTTTAGGGCTATCTGAACTACAGCTGTATCATCCGGGGGCAGGTAGGCGCCACAGCAGAGCTGTGGCGTGGTGCAGGAGGCCAATTTCAAATAAATAAATAACTGTTTACGATATATATATTTTTTTGGGTATCTCATATTGTAGCAAGTGGATGCGATACAGATAGAGCTTTTGGGCACAGTAAATTAATTATATTGCCACAAATAGGTTTTTTTTTTTTTTTTTTTAAATATCCAAAAAATAGTTGCGCTTTCAAAATTTAAAGGCGCAGTACAGTTTTCATTATCTTTTTCTTTTAATTTGAACTAATAGCTCAATATTTAAGCAAATAACGACTATTGTTTTTTATTTATTGCTAGTCTGTCTAATATGTCTGACACTGAGTAGGAAACTCCTTCTTCTATGTGTTTAGATGCCACTGTGGAACCCCCTCTAACTTTTTGTCCCTCGTGTACTGAGAGGGCCTTACACTGTAAAGCACAGATTTTATGTAAAGAAAATGTGTCTAAAGATGATTCTCAGTCTGAGGAGAATCAGTGTATACCGCTAACTTCTCCCCAAGCGACACAACCTTTAACGCCCACCCAAGCGACGCCTGGTTCTTCAACCGCGTCTAATTCTTTTACTCTGCAGGATATGGCTGCAGTTATGTCAACTACCCTTACAGAGGTATTATCTAAGTTGCCAGTGTTACAGGGTAAACGCAGTAGGACAGAAGTCAATGTGAATACTGTGTCCTCTAATGCTTTATTAGCTATTTCCGATGTACCCTCACAGGGATCTGATTTGGGGGTCAGGGAACTTTTGTCTGTGGGGAAATTTCCGATTCGGGAAGTGCGGTACCTCAGACCGACTCGGATGCCATGTCCTTTAAATTTAAGTTTGAACACCTCCGCCTGTTTCTTCGGGAGGTTTTAGCGACTCTGGATGACTGTGACCCTATTGTGGTGCCACCAGAGAAATTGTGTAAGATGGACAAATTCTTAGAGGTACCTACCTACACTGATGTTTTTCGGGTTCCTAAGAGAATCTCAGAGATTATTAAGAGGGAATGGAACAGACCGGGGATTCCGTTCTCACCCTCTCCTAATTTCAAGAAGATGTATCCCATATCTAACACTGTTCAGGACTCGTGGCAAACAGTCCCTAAGGTGGAGGGAGCTATATCTACCCTGGCAAAGCGTACAACTATTCCTATTGAAGACAGTTGTGCTTTTAAAGACCCTATGGATAAGAAATTGGAGGGTCTTCTAAAGAAATTGTTTATTCATCAGGGTTTCCTCTTACAACCAACGGCCTGCATTGTTCCAGTTACCACTGCGGCAGCCTTCTGGTTTGATGCTTTAGGAGTCTCTTAAGACTGAAACTCCCTTAGATAGAATTAAGGCTCTGAAGCTGGCTAATTCTTTTATTACAGATGCCACCTTTCAGATTGCTAAATTGGCGGCTAAGAATGCTGGATTTGCTATATTAGCGCATAGAGCATTATGGTTAAAATCTTGGTCTGCTGATGTGTCATCTAAGTTAAAGCTTTTGGCTATTCCTTTCAAGGAAAACCCTATTGGGGCCTGACTTGAAGGAAATCATTTCTGACATTACGGGAGGTAAGGGTCATCTCCTACCTCAGGGTAGAACTTCTAAACTGAGGGGTAAACAAAATAATTTTTGTTCCTTTTGGAACTTTAAAGGAGTCCCCTCTTCTTCCTCGTCTTCCGCCAAGTAGGAAGGGAATTTTGCCCAGACCAAGTCCGTCTGGAGACCCAACCAGACTTGGAACAAGGGTAAACAACCCAAGAAGCCCGCTGCTGCTACCAAAACAGCATGAAAGGGCGGCCCCCGATCCGGGAGCAGATCTAGTAGGGGGCAGACTTTCTCTCTTTGCCCAGGCTTTGGCAAGAGATGTTCAGGACCCCTGGGCACCGGAAATTGTGACCCACGGGTATCAACTGTAATTCAAACATTTTCTCCCAAGGGGGAGATTTCGTCATTCATGATTGTCTGTAGACCAGATAAAAAGAGAGGCGTTCTTACGTTGTGTAAAAGACCTCTCTACTATGGGAGTAATTCGTCCTGTTCCAAGACTAGAACAGGGGCAGGGGTTTTACTCAAATCTTGTCGTGGTTCCCAAAAAAGAGGGAACGTTCAGACCCATTTTAGATCTCAAGAGTATAAACAAGTTTATTTCAAGATGGAAACCAATCGAACAATTTTACCAATGATCCAGGAGGGTCAATATATGACTACCGGGGACTTGAAGGATGCATACCTTCATATTCCTATCCACAAGGATCATCATCAGTACCTACGGTTTGCCTTTCTGGACAAACATTTTCAGTTCGTGGCTCTTCCCTTCGTGTTGGCCACAGCACCCAGAATCTTCACAAAGGTTCTAGGGTCCCTTCTGGCGGTTCTCAGGCCACAGGGCATAGCAGTGGCGCCTTATCTGGACGATATTCTGATTCAGGCGTCGACTTATCATCTAACAAAATCTCATACAGACACAGTATTGTCCTTTCTGAGAACTCACGGATGGAAGGTGAATCTAGAAAAAAGTTCACTAATTCCACAGACAAAGTTTCCCTTCTTGGGAACTCTGATAGATTCCATAGTCATGAAGATTTTTCTGACGGAGGTCAGAAAGTCAAAGATTCTAAATACATGCCGAGCCCTTCAGTCTAATCCTCGGCCATCAGTGGCTCAGTGCATGGAGGTAATTGGATTGATGGTGGCGGCAATGGACATCATTCCGTTTGCTCGATTTCATCTCAGACCACTGCAACTGTGCATGCTCGGACAGTGGAATGGGGATTATGCAAATTTATCTCCTCAAATAAATCTGGACCAGGAGACCAGAGACTCTCTTCTTTGGTGGTTGTCGCCGGATCATCTGTCCCAAGGGACGTGTTTCCGCAGACCCTCGTGGGTGATGGTGACAACGGACGCCAGTCTACTAGGCTGGGGTGCAGTCTGGAATTCCCTGAAGGCTCAGGGTGTATGGACTCAGGTGGAGTCTCTACTTCCAATCAATATTCTGTAATTGAGAGCAGTATTCAATGCGCTTCAGGCGTGGCCTCAGTTGGCTTCAGCCAAATTCTTCAGATTCCAGTCGGACAACATCACGACTGTGGCTTACATCAATCATCAGGGAGGAACAAGGAGTTCCTTAGCGATCACAAAAGTATCCAAGATAATTAACACCTCTCAGAAGTCCTCTGGAGGCATTTTCAGGATCTTTTTTCCAATAGTAATTGTCAGTTAGGGATACTCAAAGAGGTCCAGAAGTCCTAAAACACTTGCTATAATCATATGCGAGTCCACTGTATGAACAAAGTATATTTATGTATTATTGATTGATTTCTCTTGCTTTTCAGCACTGACCTACACACCCCTCTTTTATCCAAGATAATTTGATGGGCGGAGGCCCACTCTTGTTATCTGTCAGCAATCTACATCCCAGGAGTGGACAACTGGGAAGCGGACTTCTTAAGCCGACAGGCTTTTCTTCCGGGGGAGTGGGAACTTCACCCAGAGGTATTTGCCTCACTGATTCTCCGATAGGGGCAGAACGGAATTGGATCTAATGGCATTTCGACAGAATGCCAAGCTCCCAAGATACGGATCCAGGTCGAGGGATCCTCAGGCCGAACTGATAGATACCTTGGCAGTGCCTTGGTCGTTCAACCTAGCTTATGTGTTTCCACCGTTTCCTCTCCTTCCCCGGGTGATTGCTCGGATCAACAGGAGAGAGCTTCAGTAATTCTAATCGCGCTTGCGTGGCCACGCAGGACTTGGTATGCAGATCTAGTGGACATGTCCTCTTTGCCTCCGTGGAAACTTCCAGTGAGACAGGACCTTCTCATTCAAGGTCCTTTCCAACATCCAAATCTAATTTCTCTGCAGCTAACTGCCTGGAGATTGAACGCTTGATTTTATCTAAGCGGGGATTTTCTGATTCAGTCATCGATACTTTGATTCAGGCACGTAAGCCTGTCACTAGAAAGATATATCATAAGATATGGCGTAAATATCTTTTTTGGTGTGAATCCAAGGGCTACTCATGGAGTAAAGTTAGGTTTCGCAGGATTCTGTCTTTTCTCCAAGAAGGATTGGAAAAAGGGTTATCAGCAAGTTCCTTAAAGGGAGAAATTTCTGCTTTGTCAATTTTGCTTCACAAACGTTTGGTGGATGTTCCAGACGTTCAGTCTTTTTGTCAGGCTCTAACCAGAATTAAGCCTGTGTTTAGACCAATTGCTCCACCCTGGAGTTTAAATTTATTTCTTAATGTTCTTCAAGGGGTTCCGTTTGAACCCATGCATTCCATAGATATTAAGTTGTTATCTTGGGAAGTTTTGGTTTCTATTTCTTCTGCTCGTAGAGTTTCTGAGCTTTCAGCTTTAAAATGTGATTCGCCTTATCTTATCTTCCATTCTGATACGGTGGTTTTACGTACCAAACCTGGGTTTCTCCCTAAGGTTGTTTCTAATAAGAATATTAATCAGGAAATCGTTGTTCCTTCATTATGCCCTAACCCTTCTTCTAAGAAGGAGCGTATGTTGCATAACCTGGATGTGGTCCGTGCCCTAAAGTTTTACTTGCAGGCGACTAAGGATTTCCGTCAATCATCTTCATTATTCATTGTTTTTTCTGGAAAGCGTAGAGGTCAGAAAGCTACGGCTACCTCTCTTTCTTTTTGGCTGAAGAGTATCATCCGTCTGGCGTATGAGACTGCTGGACAGCAGCCTCCTGAAAGAATTACGGCTCATTCTACTAGGGCTGTGGCTTCCTCATGGGCATTTAAAAAATGTTGAACAGATTTGCAAGGCTGCAACTTGGTCGTCTCTTCACACTTTTTCAAAATTTTACAAATTTGATACTTTTGCTTCTTCTGAGGCTGGTTTTAGTAGAAAGGTTCTTCAAGCAGTGGTGCCTTCCGTTTAGGTTCCTGTCTTGACCCTCCCTTTCATCCGTGTCCTGTTGCTTTGGTATTGTATCCCACAATAAGGGATGAAATCTTTGGACTCGTCATATCTTGTAGAAGAATAGTAAATTGATGCTTACCTGATAAATTTATTTCTTCTACGATATGATGAGTCCACGGACCCCCCCGGTCATTTTTAAGACAGGTTTAGATTATATTTTTTATAAACTTCAGTCACCTCTGCACCTTTGGCTTTTCCTTTCTCTTCCTAACTTCGGTCGAATGACTGGAGGTGGAGGGAAGGGAGGAGCTATATATACAGCTCTGCCTTGGTGCTCTTTGCCACTTCCTGTTAGCAGGAGGATAAATCCCACAAGTAAGGATAAAATCTGTGGACTCGTCATATCGTAGAAGAAATAAATTTATCAGGTAAGCATAAATTTCCTTTTTTTCCCCACCCATATCGCCCAGCCCTAATAAAAAAAAAATATATATATATATATATATATATATATATATATATATATATATGTGTGTGTGTGTGTAACTAGAATTTCTGTAATTTACATTATTCTGTTTTGCTGATTTTGTATTCCTTTAATATATTTGCTGTAGGGCTTAACCATGGAATCAAATGAGGGTGGTTCAGTATATAGGTCAGTTCTACAATAAATGTATATAATGTTAGGTAAGCCATCTATAACCACACCATTATACCATAAAACATTGTTGAACCCTAAAAAGTTTAGAGCCCTACCAAGATTAATGGATGTGTGATTTAGAATTTTTGATTTTTATTATGTCCCCTACTCAGGCAGTAAGCAGACTTGTATAGTTTTATATTTAAATGGATAGAATGGTCAAAATTAAAATGTGCATTTCAATGTGAAATAGAATCATTATTTCAATATATTGCCATATATATTTCTAGTAAGTTTATTACTGTTTCTTTACAAGATATACCGAGTCCACAGGTTTTTTATTTTAAAATGGTACCGATGAGTACTATTTATCCTCAGGCAGGACATAGAAGAATTCTGCCTGGAGTCTGATGATCTCAGCGGTTGTAACTGAGATCCTTGTTTGCTTCCCACAAGATGACTGAGGAGTAGGGAGAAAGCTTCAGTGTGGGGAACGTTTCTGCTACATGCAGCTTTGAGGTATGTGCAGTCATGTATATTCTGAAGAGACCTGGTAGATTCAGAATTGACTGACATATTTTATATCTGGTAAGAGTGGTAAGCAGTAGTCTGGGTAGGGTGGTACTGGACCCCTGTGTTTAATGACCTTTGTGAGAACTGCAAGGGACACTTAAAGGCTTGGTTAGACACTGAGACAGCCTGGAGTACGCTATTTTTTATTGAAATAAGGCTTCTCAGGGCTGATGCGTTTATATTTTGGGGTTCCACATGGCACTTAATATATTAGGCATTACTTATTCACAGACCGCTTCCCATGCGGCTGGTGGTGTTTATTTTCCATCGTACATGATGGGCGGGGCCTAATTTTCACGCCTCAGTGCGCAGTTAGAGCCGGAGAGTACAACCATTACTCCGGTTAGGACCAGATTGTGAGGCTGCATTGTGGAGCAAGTCCGGATTGTTTGTACTGATATTTGGGGCAGGTAGGCGCCACAGAAGTGCAGAGACGGTTTAAACGTTTCTTTGTGGGCCTCACCCTATTTTTAAGGGTAAAAGTCTCTTTCTTACTTGGGTTGCAATATCCGACTGCACATTAGGGCCTAGATTTAGAGTTCGGCGGTAGCCGTCAAAACCAGCGTTAGAGGCTCCTAACGCTGGTTTTGGGCGCCCGCTGGTATTTGGAGTCAGTGATTAAAGGGTCTAACGCTCACTTTACAGCCGCGACTTTTCCATACCGCAGATCCCCCTACGCCATTTGCGTAGCCTATCTTTTCAATGGGATCTTCCTAACGCCGGTATTTAGAGTCGTTTCTGCAGTGAGCGTTAGAGCTCTAACGACAAGATTCCAGCCGCCTGAAAATAGCAGGAGTTAAGAGCTTTCTGGCTAACGCCGGTTTATAAAGCTCTTAACTACTGTACCCTAAAGTACACTAACACCCATAAACTACCTATGTACCCCTAAACCGAGCTCCCCCCACATCGCCGCCACTCGATTAAAATTTTTAACCCCTAATCTGCCGACCGCCACCTACGTTATACTTATGTACCCCTAATCTGCTGCCCCTAACACCGCCGACCCCTGTATTATATCTATTAACCCCTAACTTGCCCCCCACAACGTCGCCGCAAGCTACTTAAAATAATTAACCCCTAATCTTCCGACCGCAAATCGCCGCCACCTACGTTATCCCTATGTACCCCTAATCTGCTACCCCTAACATCGCCGACCCCTATGTTATATTTATTAACCCCTAATCTGCCCCCCACAACGTCGCCGACACCTACCTACACTTATTAACCCCTAATCTGCCGACCGGAGCTCACCGCTATTCTAATAAATGTATTAACCCCTAAAGCTAAGTCTAACCCTAACACTAACACCCCCCTAACTTAAATATAATTTTTATCTAACGAAATAAATTAACTCTTATTAAATAAATGATTCCTATTTAAAGCTAAATACTTACCTGTAAAATAAATCCTAATATAGCTACAATATAAATTATAATTATATTATAGCTATTTTAGGATTAATATTTATTTTACAGGCAACTTTGTAATTATTTTAACCAGGTACAATAGCTATTAAATAGTTAAGAACTATTTAATAGTTACCTAGTTAAAATAATAACAAATTTACCTGTAAAATAAATCATAACCTAAGATATAATTAAACCTAACACTACCCTATCAATAAAATAATTAAATAAACTACCTACAATTACCTACAATTAACCTAACACTACACTATCAATAAATTAATTAAACACAATTGCTACAAATAAATAAAATTAAATAAACTATCTAAAGTACAAAAAATAAAAAAGAACTAAGTTACAGAAAATAATAAAATATTTACAAACATAATAAAAATATTACAACAATTTTAAACTAATTACACCTACTCTAAGCCCCCTAATAAAATAACAAAGCCCCCCAAAATAAAAAATTCCCTACCCTATTCTAAAATACAAATATTACAAGCTCTTTTACCTTACCAGCCCTGAACAGGGCCCTTTGCGGGGCATGCCCCAAGAATTTCAGCTCTTTTGCCTGTAAAAAAAAACATACAATACCCCCCCCCAACATTACAACCCACCACCCACATACCCCTAATCTAACCCAAACCCCCCTTAAATAAACCTAACACTACCCCCCTGATGATCTTCCTACCTTGTCTTCACCATGCCAGGTTCACCGATCCGTCCTGGCTCCAAGATCTTCATCCAACCCAAGCGTGGGCTAGACATCCACTGAAGAAGTCCAGAAGAGGGTCCAAAGTCTTCCTCCTATCCGGCAAGAAGAGGACATCCGGACCGGCAAACATCTTCTCCAAGCGGCATCTTCTATCTTCTTCCATCCGATGACGACCGGCTCCATCTTGAAGACCTCCAGCGCGGATCCATCCTCTTCTTCCGACGACTAGACGACGAATGACGGTTCCTTTAAGGGACGTCATCCAAGATGGCGTCCCTCGAATTCCGATTGGCTGATAGGATTCTATCAGCCAATCGGAATTAAGGTAGGAATTTTCTGATTGGCTGATGGAATCAGCCAATCAGAATATAGTTCAATCCGATTGGCTGATCCAATCAGCCAATCAGATTGAGCTCGCATTCTATTGGCTGTTCCGATCAGCCAATAGAATGCGAGCTCAATCTGATTGGCTGATTGGATCAGCCAATCGGATTGAACTATATTCTGATTGGCTGATTCCATCAGCCAATCAGAAAATTCCTACCTTAATTCCGATTGGCTGATAGAATCCTATCAGCCAATCGGAATTCGAGGGACGCCATCTTGGATGACGTCCCTTAAAGGAACCGTCATTCGTCGTCTAGTCGTCGGAAGAAGAGGATGGATCCGCGCTGGAGGTCTTCAAGATGGAGCCGGTCGTCATCGGATGGAAGAAGATAGAAGATGCCGCTTGGAGAAGATGTTTGCCGGTCCGGATGTCCTCTTCTTGCCGGATAGGAGGAAGACTTTGGACCCTCTTCTGGACTTCTTCAGTGGATGTCTAGCCCACGCTTGGGTTGGATGAAGATCTTGGAGCCAGGACGGATCGGTGAACCTGGCATGGTGAAGACAAGGTAGGAAGATCATCAGGGGGGTAGTGTTAGGTTTATTTAAGGGGGGTTTGGGTTAGATTAGGGGTATGTGGGTGGTGGGTTGTAATGTTGGGGGGGGGTATTGTATGTTTTTTTTTACAGGCAAAAGAGCTGAAATTCTTGGGGCATGCCCCGCAAAGGGCCCTGTTCAGGGCTGGTAAGGTAAAAGAGCTTGTAATATTTGTATTTTAGAATAGGGTAGGGAATTTTTTATTTTGGGGGGCTTTGTTATTTTATTAGGGGGCTTAGAGTAGGTGTAATTAGTTTAAAATTGTTGTAATATTTTTATTATGTTTGTAAATATTTTATTATTTTCTGTAACTTAGTTCTTTTTTATTTTTTGTACTTTAGATAGTTTATTTAATTTTATTTATTTGTAGCAATTGTGTTTAATTAATTTATTGATAGTGTAGTGTTAGGTTAATTGTAGGTAATTGTAGGTAGTTTATTTAATTATTTTATTGATAGGGTAGTGTTAGGTTTAATTATATCTTAGGTTATGATTTATTTTACAGGTAAATTTGTTATTATTTTAACTAGGTAACTATTAAATAGTTCTTAACTATTTAATAGCTATTGTACCTGGTTAAAATAATTACAAAGTTGCCTGTAAAATAAATATTAATCCTAAAATAGCTATAATATAATTATAATTTATATTGTAGCTATATTAGGATTTATTTTACAGGTAAGTATTTAGCTTTAAATAGGAATCATTTATTTAATAAGAGTTAATTTATTTTGTTAGATAAAAATTATATTTAACTTAGGGGGGTGTTAGTGTTAGGGTTAGACTTAGCTTTAGGGGTTAATCCATTTATTAGAATAGCGGTGAGCTCCGGTCGGCAGATTAGGGGTTAATAAGTGTAGGCAGGTGTCGGCGACGATGTGGGGGGCAGATTAGGGGTTAATAAATATAACATAGGGGTCGGCGATGTTAGGGCAGCAGATTAGGGGTACATAGGGATAACGTAGGTGGCGGCGGTTTACGGAGCGGCAGATTAGGGGTTAAAAGTGTAATGCAGGGGTCAGCGATAGCGGGGGCGGCAGATTAGGAGTTAATAAGTGTAAGGTTAGGGGTGTTTAGACTCGGGGTACATGTTAGGGTGTTAGGTGCAGACTTAGGAGGTGTTTCCCCATAGGAAACAATGGGGCTGCGTTAGGAGCTGAACGCTGCTTTTTTGCAGGTGTTAGGTTTTTTTTCAGCTCAAACAGCCCCATTGTTTCCTATGGGAGAATCGTGCACGAGCACGTTTTTGATGCCGGCCGCGTCCGTAAGCAACTCTGGTATCGAGAGTTGCATTTGCGGTATAAATGCTCTACGCTCCTTTTTTGGAGCCTAACGCAGCATTTGTTTGAACTCTCGATACCAGAGTTAAATTTATGGTGCGGCCAGAAAAAAACCCGCGGAGCGTTAACAGCCCTTTTACCGCCGAACTCTAAATCTAGGCCATGGTGCTTTCCCTATCAAAATTGTAAATTTTCCTTAACGTTTTAGCACTTTTGGGAAATCTGTGTACACTTTTTTCCTTAAAGGTACAGTAACGTTTTTTTTACTAAATTGTTTTTCTCACATAATAAAGATTGTGCTGTTATTACTAGTCTGTTCAACATGTCTGACAATGAAGAAAGTCAGTGTTCTATGTGTTTAGAAGCCATTGTGGAACCCCCTCTTACATTGTGTCCTTCTTGTACTGAAAGGGCCCTACACTGTAAAGATCATATTTTAGGTAATGATAGTGTGCCTAAGGATGATTCTCAGTCTGAAGAGAACCAGGATATGCCACCTAATTCTCCCCAAGTGTCTCAACCTTTAACGCCCGCACAAGCGACACCAAGTACTTCTAGTGCGTCTACTTCTTTTACTTTGCAAGATATGGCTGCAGTTATGTCTACTACCCTTACAGATGTATTATCCAAACTGCCAGGTTTGCAGGGTAAACGCCATAGGTCAGATATTAATGTTAATACTGAACCCTCTGATGCCTTAGTGGCTATTTCCGATGCACTCTCACAATGTTCTGATTTGGGGGTTAGGGATTTTATGTCTGAGGGAGAACTTTCAGAGTCAGGAAGTTTATTACCTCAGACAGATTCGTACTTTATGTCCTTTAAATTCAAATTAGAACACCTCCGCTTATTGCTCAGGGAGGTTCTGGCGACTCTGGATGATTGTGACCCTCTCACAATTCCCCCAGAAAAATTGTGTAAAATGGACAAATATTTGGAAGTACCTACTTACACAGATGTTTTTCTGGTTCCTAAGAGAATTTCGGAAATTGTTAAGAAGGAATGGGATAGACCAGGTATACCGTTTTCTCCCCCTCCTAATTTTAAGAAAATGTTTCCCATATCTGACACCATACGGGACTCCTGGCAATTGGTTCCCAAGGTGGAGGGAGCTATATCTACTTTAGCTAAACGTACAACTATATCCATTGAGGACAGTTGTGCTTTTAAAGACTCTACGGATTAAAAATTAGAGAGTCTTCTAAAGAAACTATTTGTTCACCAGGGTTTTCTCTTACAGCTTATAGCCTGCATGGTTCCAGTAACTACTGCAGCTGCCTTTTGGTTTGACGCCCTGGAAGAGTCTTTGAAGGTTGATACAGCTTAAGAGGACATTTTAGACAGAATTAAGACTCTTAAACTAGCAAATTCTTTTATGACTGGTGTTGCTTTTCAACTTGCAAAATTAGCAGCGAAAAACGCAGGCTTTGCCATTGTAGCGCGTAGAGCGTTATGGATAAAGTCATGGTCGGCTGACATATCGTCTAAAGCTAAGCTTTTATCTATTCCCTTCAAAGGTAAGACCCTATTCGGGCCTGAGCTGAAGGAAATAATCTCTGACATTACTGGAGGTAAGGGTCACACCCTACGTCAGGACAAGCCCCTCAAGATGAGGAGTAAACAAAATAATTTTCGTTCCTTTCGAAACTTTATAGGAACATCCTCTGCTTCCTCTTCCTCCACTAAGCAGGAAGGGAACTTTGCTCAATCCAATGCGGTCTGGAGACCTAACCAGGCCTGGAATAAGGGTAAACAAGTCAAAAAGCCCGCTGCTGCTACCAAGACAGCATGAAGGGGCAGCCCCCGATCCAGGACCGGATCTAGTAGGGGCAGACTCTCTTTCTTTGCTCAGGCTTGGGCAAGGAATGTACAGGATCCCTGGGCATTGGAAATTGTGACCCAGGGGTATCAGTTGGAATTCAAGGACTTCCTCCTAAGGGGAAGATTTCATCTTTCACGATTGTCTGTAGACCAGACAAAAAGAGAGGCATTCTTACGCTGTGTAAAAGACCTCTACACCATGGGTGTAATTTGCCCAGTTCCAGATCTGGAACAGGGGCAGGGGTTCTATTCAAACCTATTTGTGGTTCCCAAAAAAGAGGGAACCTTCAGACCGATTTTAGATTTCAAATGTCTAAACAAGTTTCTCAGAGTCCCATCGTTCAAGATGGAGGCTATTCGTAGAATTTTGCCAATGATCCAGGAGGGTCAATACATGACCACAGTGGACCTGAAGGATGCGTACCTTCACATTCCTATCCACAAGGATCATCATCAGTTCCTGCGATTTGCATTTCAGGACAAACATTACCAGTTTGTGGCACTTCCCTTCGGGTTTGGCCACGGCTCCCAGGATCTTCACAAAGGTTCTAGGGTCTCTTCTAGCGGTTCTCAGGCCTCGAGGCATAGCGATGGCGCCCTATCTGGATGATATCTTGAGCCAGGCGTCAACCTATCATCTGTCCAAATTTTACACGGACATCGTGTTGTCATTTCTAAGAACTCACGGTTGGAAAGTGAATTTAGAAAAAAGTTCACTAGTTCCACAGACAAGAGTTCCATTCCAGGGAACTCTGATAGACTTGGTAAACATGAAAATATTTCTGACAGAAGTCAGAAAATCAAAGATTCTAAATACTTGCTGAGCTCTGCAGTCCATTCATCGGCCATCAGTGGCTCAGTATATGGAAGTCATCTGACTAATGGTATCAACAATGGATATCATCCAGTTTGCTCGCTTTCATCTCAGACCACTACAACTGTGCATGCTCAGTCAGTGGAATGGGGATTATGCGAATTTATCTCCTCAGATAAATCTGGACCAAGAGACCAGAGACTCTCTTCGGTGGTGGTTGTCACAGGACAATCTGTCCCAAGGGATGTGCTTCCGCAGGCCATCTTGGGTAATAGTAACGATGGACGCCAGTCTCCTGGGCTGTGGCGCAGTCTGGAATTCCCTGAAGGCTCAGGGTGTGTGGACTCAGGTGGAGTCTCAATTGCCAATCAATATTCTGGAACTGAGAGCGATATTCAACGCGCTGCTGGCGTGGCCTCAGTTGGCTTCGGCAAAATTCATAAGATTCCAGTTGGACAATATCACGACTGTGGCATATATCAATCATCAGGGGGGAACAAGGAGTTCTCTAGCGATGATAGCAGTATCAAAGATAATTAGATGGGCGGAGGCTCACTCTTGCCATCTGTCTGCAATCTATATCTCAGGAGTAGAAAACTGGGAAGCGGATTTTCTAAGTCGTCAGACTTTTCATCCGGGGGAGTGGGAACTTCATCCGGAGGTGTTGGATCTGATGGCATCTCGACAGAATGCCAAACTTCCACGTTACAGGTCCAGGTCAAGGGATCCCCAGGCTGTACTGATAGATGCTCTAGCAGTACCTTGGTCGTTCAACCTGGCTTATTTGTTTCCACCTTTTCCTCTCCTTCCTCGTGTGATTGCCAGAATCAAACAAGAGAGGGCTTCAGTAATTCTAATAGCGCCTGCGTGGCCACGCAGGACCTGGTAAGCAGATCTAGTGGACATGTCGTCTCTGCCACCGTGGAGACTGCCTTTGAGAAAGGACCTTCTCATTCAAGGTCCTTTCCAACATCCAAATCTAACTTCTCTGCAGCTGACTGCTTGGAAGTTGAACGCTTGATTTTATCTAAGCGGGGTTTCTCTGAGCCGGTCATTGATACTCTGATTCAGGCTCACAAGCCGGTTACTAGAAAAATGTACCATAAGATATGGCGTAAATATCTTTATTGGTGTGAATCCAAGGGTTACTCATGGAGTAACATCAGGATTCCTAGGATTTTGTCTTTTCTCCAAGAAGGATTGGAGAAGGGATTATCAGCTAGTTCCTTGAAGGGACAAATTTCTGCTTTGTCAATTTTGCTTCACAAGCGTCTGGCAGATGTCCCAGATGTTCAGGCTTTTTGTCAGGCTTTAATCAGAATCAAGCCTGTGTTTAAAACAATTGCTCCGCCATGGAGCTTGAATTTAGTTCTTAATGTTCTTCAAGGGGTTCCGTTTGAACCCATGCATTCCATAGATATTAAACTGTTATCTTGGAAAGTTTTGTTTTTAGTAGCTATTTCTTCGGCTCGAAGAGTTTCTGAGCTTTCTGCATTACAATGTGATTCCCCTTATCTTATATTCCATTCTGATAAGGTGGTTTTGCGTACTAAACCTGGATTCCTTCCTAAGGTTGTTTCAAATAAGAATATTAATCAGGAAATTGTGGTTCCTTCCTTGTGTCCTAATCCTTCCTCTAAGAAGGAACGTTTGTTACATAATTTGGATGTGGTTCGCTCTTTAAAATTTTATTTACAAGCGACCAAGGATTTCCGTCAAACATCTTCCCTGTTTGTTGTTTATTCTGGGAAACGTAGGGGTCAAAAAGCTACGGCTACCTCTCTCTCTTTTTGGCTGAGAAGCATCATCCGCCTGGCATATGAGACTGCTGGACAGCAGCCCCTGAAAAGATTACGGCTCATTCCACTAGAGCTGTGGCTTCCACTTGGGCTTTTAAAAATGATGCTTCTGTTGAACAGATTTGTAATGCTGCGACTTGGTCCTCCCTTCATACTTTTTCCAAATTTTCCAAATTTGATAATTTTGCTTCTTCTGAGGCTATTTTTGGGAGAAAGGTGCTTCAAGCAGTGGTGCCTTCCGTTTAGGTTCCTGTCTTGTCCCTCCCTTTCATCCGTGTCCTAAAGCTTTGGTATTGGTATCCCACAAGTAAAGGATGAAACCCGTGGACTCGGTATATCTTGTAAAAGAAAAGGAAATTTATTCTTACCTGATAAATTAATTTCGTTTACGATATACCGAGCCAACGACCCACCCTGTCATTTTGAGACAGGATTTATTTTTTATAAACTTTAGTCACCTCTGCACCTTGTTAGTTCTTTCCCTTTCTCTTCCTATACCTTCGGTCGAATGACTGGGGGGAGGAGTGAAGGGAGGAGCTATATAGCAGCTCTGCTGTGGTGCTCTTTGCCACTTCCTGTTAGCAGGAGGAATATATCCCACAAGTAAAGGATGAAACCTGTGGACTTGGTATATCGTAAAAGAAATTAATTTATCGGGTAAGCATAAATTTCCTTTTTTCTGTGGCATATCCTGTAAGGGTCTGTGTAGCAGTATTCAAACAACATGTCTTATCACAGAGCCAATGGTGGCTTGTGTGACTCAAAATATGTCTTCACAGAAGCAATACACACCATCGCCAGCTCTCTGAGGTTGCTTTGGTATTGTATCCCACAAGTAAAGATGACATCCGTGGACTCGTCATATCTTGTAGAAGAAACGGAAATTTATGCTTACCTGATAAATTTATTTCTTCTACGATTTGACGAGACCAGGGCCCCCCTATCATTTTTAAGACGGGTTTAGATTATATTATATTTTTTGTAAACTTCAGTCACCTCTGCACCTTTGGCTTTTCCTTTCTCTTTCTAACTTCGGTCAAATGACTGGAGGTGGAGGGAATGGAGGAGCTATATATACAGCTCTGCTGTGGTGCTCTTTGTCACTTCTGTTAGCAGGAGGATAAATTCCACAAGTAAGGATGAAATCCGTGGACTCGTCATATTGTAGAAGAAATAAATTTATCAGGTAAGCATAAATTTCCTTTTTTAATAAAATTGCGATTTTTTTTTCCACCCATATCGCCCAGCCCTAATATAAATATATATATATATATATATATATATATATATATATATATATATGTGTGTGTGTGTGTGTGTAACTAGAATTTTTGTAATTTACATTATTCTGTTTTGCTGATTTTGTATTCCTTTAATATGTTTGCTGTAGGGCTTAACCATTGAATCAAATGAGGGTGGTTCAGTATATAGGTCAGTTCTACAATAAATGTATATAATGTTAGGTAAGCCATCTATAACCACACCATTATACCATAAAACATTTTTGAACCCTAAAACGTATAGAGCCCTACCAAGATTAAGGGATGTCTGATTTAGAATTTTTGATTTTTATTATGTCCCCTACTCAGGCTAGAGCTGCGCATCTTCACCTGTCTCACGATTCGATTACGATTATCATCGTAACGATTCGATACGATTCGATTCTACGATGCATCGCGATGCATCACGATTACTGCACTATTTCTGCCCAATTTTTAAATTTTTCAGAAAAAAAAATTCAAGAAGTCAAAGTATTGAAATAAACTCTTTTTTTATTTTATTAGCTCAAAAAAGGACACTCTTCCTGTGGCAAAGTCTGAACACAGCAGACAACAACAGTTTATAGAACAGTAAATACTAAATGGCAATTGTTGTATTGGTTTGGAAACAATATTATGGCATCAAACTGTAGTTACAGAGTACGTAGTGTAAAAAGTGCAGTGCTCACAGTGTACTTCTTCAGTAAAAGAAAATATTTAAATGTATATATTATATATTAGTAAGTAGTACACTATACACTTGTAAAGAAACATGAACAACAAATAAATGTCTAACCTATCTATGTTGGTTTTAATTTAATTTCTTTACTTACTTAGTAATAATAATATAATAGACATTAAATTAAAACCCAAATAGATAGGTTAAGCTTAAGTTACCACCATAATACCTTATTTGTGTGAAAATTGTCCTCAGAAAACAAAACATAAATCCCTTATAGGTACAAAATTACAGGTGCAGTCCACTGTGCCTTCATGACTGTCAATTTGTGGCAAACAAACATCACGTGAAGAATCTGGAACACAACACACAGCACAGAGTGTGCACACAACACACATGTGATTGTGACATATACAATTAGTTTACACAGTTACAGACTTACAATAGTACTAGAGAGAGAGACATTTAAAACAAGTAGCATTGAACTGAACTACTATAACTACAGTTTCTTCTTGATGATTATATTATCTTTATGGGATCACAAATATAATTAGTTAGTTATTAGTTACTGTTAAAGCAGTACTACACACAACTGAATAGTGACTGAGTCTGTCACTGAACAGTACACAGCAGTCACACACAAACAAACAATACATAAAAAAGGACACAGACATCAAGGAGTAAATCATGGTGAAGAAAGGGTGGCACGCCACTCACCTGAGGTGTGTGTGCTTTATTTTTGTATTGTGCTGTTGTGTGTGGCACTGTGTGTGTGCTGTACTGTCTGTAGTGTACAGTATATTTGTGATCCAATAAAGATTTACTCAAGGTTTACTCAAGGCTTTTCCTTCCCCTATAGTGGGGTTTGGCTTCAGTCTCACTCTCTGCATAGTGCACTCATAGACAGTTAGACAGTCACACTCACTAGACACTCAGACACTAGAGACACAGTGGGACACACACACAAACAAAAACATTCAATGGCACCACAGTCACACTCACACTCATAGACACTTAGACAGTGACACTGGGACAGACACACAATCACATACAAACAAAAAAATTCAAAGGCAGTTAATACACTCATCTCACACACACTCATAGAGAATGAGATACATACAAACTTTTCAAACTGGCACTCACTCACTCACAGACACACTCACACACTCATAAAGAGACAGTTAGACACTGCAGTACACACATTGTTATTGTTAACTGGTTGGTTATATTCGGTTAACCCCTACAGATCTGCCTGGGAGTGGGTGGGATGGCATTTGGGATTGGGATCATAAACAAAAACATATGATATCTTTCTTAAAGGGTCTATTTAAAATAGACAATTTTTTAGTGTGAATGAATAATATTAATAATCCCTTATGCAGTGTGCACTATGCACTCACTGCATTGCAAACAATACAGGGGTGTGCTGTAACAATAGCACAACATCTACAAAACAGAGCACTTCCTGATTGGCAAACATCACAGTAACACTAGAAGTAGTAATAGACATTATACAAGAAGTAGCATTGAACTACTAGATTTACTAACTTTGATTATCAATATCTTTATGGGATCACAAATATATTGTTACACAACACACACACAGTCACAGTCACACACAGTCAAACAATACCAAAAAAAACACACATCATAAAAAGAGTGAATCATGGTGAAGGGTGACACTGACTGACACGCACACATGAGGTGTGTGCAGTTGTGTGTTGTTTCTTTTGTATTGTGTGTGTGTGTGTGTGACTGTGACAGAGTGACGTGGTCGGTCGTGTCGTGTAGTGTACTAGTATATTTTGTGATCCAACAAAGATTTACTCAAGGTTTTAAGCTTCATTTTTCAAAAAGCTATAAGCTATATAACAGTAACAAATATAAAATAACTTAACAGTAGTCTGCACTGGGCAGTGGGGCACACAGCACTTTCTTCTGGATGTGCCAAAAAACATTAAATATTAATATTATAAACCTGAATCACTACTCAGAATTATGGAATATGTAGGTTTTTCTGTAAGAACACTAGTTGATCCACATGCTCTGGTTTGAGGGTGCTTCTTTTAGCCGTTACCACATCTCCTGCAGTGGAGAAAACCCGCTCTGCAGACACGCTTGTACCTGGGATACACAAGTATCGCTTTGACAAATGAGAGAGGAGGGGAAATATGACCTCATGTACATGCCACCATTTCAAAGGGTCTTCAGTGAGAGGCAGAGATGGGGCTTTACAATATTTCTCTATTTCCTCTTCAGCCGTGGCATAGGGGGTCTTGGGTTCTATTGTACCTTCAGTGTCAGTGAAAGACTGTCCCAGCAAAGTCATGAGAAGCGATGTGGACTTTCTTTTGGGAGGAGAAGGGTTATCCTCCTCGATGGCTGATTCTTCTTCCAGAGTTTCTTTTCCCTCAGGCAGTGGCACTTCATCCACGTTTGTCCTCCTAGATGTAACTGTACTAGTACACTCAATCTGTGTTTGAACAAAAGAATAGAAAAAATAGCATTCATTATTACCTCGAGCAGCCAGCCAGCTAATGCTATGTGTGTGCTCAGAGAGACAGTAATGCATAAATAAATGCATACAACAGCTCACATCTATTCAAGAAACATGATGCAATTAAAATTACCTCCAAGGATGCAGCCTCCTCAGTCACTCCTCTGTATATCTCCAATCTCTCCTCCTCTGTGAGAATAAAAGGCAGTCCCTTAAAACGAGGATCCAGGGCAGAGGCTGTATAAAGTATCTTCTTCTCTGCCTCACTGCTGTACCTCTTCAGGAGATCTGTTTTGATGGCATTCTTGATCTCATGGATCATGGGTGTGTCTCCCATGGTGTCTGTCATGTTCTGGAGCAGTTGTGCATTTAGAGGGGCAATGAGAGAAACAGTTGGATTGCGCTCTTCTGACATCAGTGTGGTTGCATCTTTCATTGGCTTTAATGCACTCACAGCATCCTCTGCATTTGACACATCTGTTTCGTTGAGAGTGCAGAGATCTGACTCACTTTTTCTGACTTCTGGAGACAACAATGTGGCACAGATTGCAGGTTGCTGTTCTAGGAACCTCTCGACCATGTCATATGAGCTGTTCCACCTTGTTGTCACATCAGTTATTAGCTTATGATTCTTCAGGCCAAGACATTTCTGTTTTTCTTTCAGACAGTGGTTTGCTGTAGTGCTGCGGTGAAAAAATGTTGATATTCGTCGCACTCTGCCTAAAAGCCTGGAGAGCGTGGCCACTTTCAGCGCCCGCTGGGATGCGAGATTCAGTGTATGGGCGAAGCATTTTACATGAGGGAATTTTCCAACTTGAGCAGCAACAATCATGTTCGAAGCATTGTCGGTCACAAGCACTACAGATTTATCGGACAGCTGCCATTCTTCCACGACACGAGACAGTAGCTCCGCCAGATGAGAACCCGTGTGAGACTCATAAACTGCTCTCGTTTGCAGCACATGCGACAAGATCTTCCAGTCCTTGCTAATGTAATGTGCAGTTACTGTTACATAAGACTCCGTCGTGACTGAAGTCCATGAATCACACGTTAGTGCGACTCGACTGGCTTGGCTCATTGATGCAATTACCTGAGCTTTTGTTTCTTGGTAGAGTGCAGGTATAACGTTTTCTGTTAAGTGATTGCGTGACGGGATCTTATAACGTGGCTCTAGTGTCTTCAACAGGTTGCGAAACCCAAGGTTTTCCACAACAGAGTAAGGCCGTAGGTCCTTCGCTATGAAAGTTGCCACAGCTTTGGTTATTCTCTTCCCTTTTTCAGAGTTGGGTGGCAAAGTTGACAGCATTGCATCAATTCTTGGCTGATGAGCTTCAGCTAGTCTTGTTATTTCCTTGGCAGTGGCACTGGCGACAGCGGCAGGGGTTAGCATCTCAGAGTGAAAACGTCTAACGTGATTTCTCAAGTTAGTAGTATTCCCTAGGTATTTAATTTTTGTGTGACAGGCTTTACAAACCGCGTGTGTCTTGTCCAATTCGTGCTTTCCAGTATGTTCATAAAATCCAAAATGTGCCCAGATGCTTGCTTTTAAAATGCTAGGTGCATTTTTTATCTCTCTATCTTTTTTGTCTCCCTCTGTCATTTTAGCATGACATGTACATATGTGACGGATGATGTTGTTGTCAACGTCAAACTCTGTCAGTGTTAAAAAAAAAAGAAAATACACTAAGTTCCAGTTGTCAAAATGTCAAGCCGCAAATGTAAAATCAACAAGTACTAGTAACTTCAACTACTTTGCCAATGCCATACATTTTGCGAACATAAATTTTAAAACAAATTGCATTGTGATAATTGCAGGGGACATCACTCACTCACTGACACAGTTACTGTAATATATTACACACTTAAAGGTGCAAAAACCCAAACATTTACTTTCATGATTCAGATAGAGAATACAATTTTAAATAAACATCATAACTAACTCTTCTATTATTTAATTTGCTTCATACTTCTCAGATATCGTTTGTTGATGACATATTAGCAATGCATTGCACAGCACACACATTACTTACTAAGTATATAATACTTTGTGCACAAGGAGGAGGCTATGCATTTCAACAAAGGATAAGCAAATTATATAATAGGGAAAGTTGTTTAAAATTGCATGCACTTTCTTGAATTAATATATTATTAAAATATTAGAACTTCAGACCAGGCCATCCATCCATGTGAAAAACATGTAGATAATAGATACAGATTAGACTAATAGAGACATTATTAGACAAAAATAGTATACTATATTTATTTATAATACATTTTTTATATATGCAATATTATTCAATAATGCAGCAATTAATTATGCAGCAGCCTGAGCCTCAGTCAGCTCAGCATACTACGTTAAGTAAATAAGGCAAGTATTTAATTGTTACCCCTTATTGTGTAATAAATGTGATTGTGTACCCCTTATTGATTTGCTCTTTAAGTAAGTTAATAATTAGTTTACCTATTGGCAAGTAGTAGGCAGTTGAGGCAATAGGCAGGCATGGCAATGGCAATTATGGCATGGCATTGGCAAAATGTACAACGTTTTGGTAACTATTAACTAAACAAACAGTTAGTTAGTCTAATTCTCACCATAGGTCTCCTCCTCTGTCTCCCACAAAATAAAAATGAGCCCGCCGTGTAGCTGTAGTATACCGCCGTGTACCATCATCAATCTCAGGCAACAAACTCCTGCTTTGCTGCTTTGCTCCTACTGCGTAACTTCGGCACTTCAAGAGACCGCCCATGAGCGCCCATGTTGCTTTATTGGGTGACGTGACGTCAGTGACGTCAAAACGATGTACCGCGCACTTTCGCGCACTTTCTTTTACGTTTCCTGGAGGCTGGTCACGTGGGTAACGTTAATCGATTATCGCGTCTCAGCGCATCGATGCAGAATCGTTTCATGCCGCATCGCGATGCATCGTCAAAACGATTATTTTTGACAGGCCTAACTCAGGCAGTAAGCAGACTTGTATAGTTTTATATTTAAATGGATACAATGGTCAAAATTAAAATGTGCATTTCAATGTGAAATAGAATCATTATTTCAATATATTGCCATATATATTTCTAGTAAGTGTCATGCTCGGCTGAGTAGGTTCAGGAGTTTGGAGCATGTGCAAGGTGTGGGATATTCTCCTTCCCAACAGGAAGTTGCAAGAGGATCACCCACAGCAGAGCTGCTATATAGCTCCTCCCCTCACTGCCATACCCAGTCATTCTCTTGCAACTCTCAACATAGATGGAGGTCGTGAGAGGACTGTGGTGTTTTATACTTAGTTTATTTCTTCAATCAAAAGTTTGTTATTTTAAAATGGTACCGGAGTGTACTGTTTACCTCAGGCAGTATTTAGAAGAAGAATCTGCCTGCGTTTTCTATGATCTTAGCAGAAGTAACTAAGATCCTTTGCTGTTCTCACACATTCTGAGGAGTGAGGTACTTCAGAGGGGGAATGGCGTGCAGGTTTTCCTGCAATAAGGTATGTGCAGTTAATATTTCTCTTGTTAAGTGTATCCAGTCCACGGATCATCCATTACTTATGGGATATTCTCCTTCCCAACAGGAAGTTGCAAGAGTTCACCCACAGCAGAGCTGCTATATAGCTCCTCCCCTAACTGCCATATCCAGTCATTCTTCTGCAACTCTCAACATAGATGGAGGTCGTAAGAGGAGTGTGGTGTTTTATACTTAGTTTATTTCTTCAATCAAAAGTTTGTTATTTTTAAATGGTACCGGAGTGTACTGTTTATCTCAGGCAGTATTTAGAAGAAGAATCTGCCTGCGTTTTCTATGATCTTAGCAGAAGTAACTAAGGTCCATTGCTGTTCTCACATATTCTGAGGAGTGAGGTAACTTCAGAGAAGGAATGGCGTGCAGGTTTTCCTGCAATAAGGTATGTGCAGTTAATATTTTTCTAGGGATGGAATTTGCTAGAAAATACTGCTGATACCGGAGTAATGTAAGTAAAGCCTTAAATGCAGTGATAGCGACTGGTATCAGGCTTATTAATAGAGATACATACTCTTATAAAAGTGTAATTTAAAACGTTTTCTGGCATGTTTAATCATTTTTTATATATGTTTGGTGATAAAACTTATTGGGGCCTAGTTTTTTCCACATGGCTGGCTTAAATTTTGCTTAGAAACAGTTTCCTCAGGCTTTCCACTGTTGTAATATGAGTGGGAGGGGCCTATTTTGGCGAATTTTTTTTTGTGCAGTTAAAATTACAAAATGAATCATCCAGATTCCCTCAGCAGTCCCATGAATACTACAGGACATCTCTAAATGGCAAAAAAGGCTTCCAAAATCGTTTATAGGGAAGGTAATCCACAGCACAGCTGTGGCAGTTTTGTTGTGTCTGTTAAAAAACGTCTATGTTGTTTTTTTGATCTGTTTTTTGCATTAAGGGGTTAATCATCCATTTGCAAGTGGGTGCAATGCTCTGTTAACTT